>NW_017971499.1:33156-273609 GCF_001883845.1 Diplodia corticola
GGGGGTTTCTTTTTTGGCTAAATAGACGAAATTCGAACGGTTGGTAGCGATATCGATGCCCTGATCCAAATCTCCTACGCGTGTGTATTTTAAAATTTGGAGAAGCCCACAGCTTCCTGATAGTATCGCAATGCAACCCGTCCTCCAGAACGCCACGACGTCCCACGAGCAGGACAAGATGCTCGTACAAAAAGCTACGAAGCAGAATCGTTCCTCGCAACAAGCACACGGAGCACGGCCGAAGATCAAGCTCAGCATATACATACTGAACTGCAGGCCGCTCGAGCCCATGAAATTTGCCCTGGAAGACTGCCCTACGGTGCAAAGTCTCTTCCGGAGGGTTGATGACAACCTCTTACGTACACTGAGGGTTCGCCACAGACTCAACTTGCTGGCCGTCCTCCTCGGTGATCCCGCCGACCCGTGTCCCAGCATGGTCATGTTTGAGAAAGACGACGATGCCGCGTACGCCAATATGCTGAAGGAGGTGGGGAAGCTCGTTGAGGGGCTTGGAGCGAAGAAAGAGGAGGTGGTCATCCCGACGGTGTGCCATGCTGTTTCTCCTGATCGTATGACCGACCGCGAATGGCGCAGACAGAGTCACGGATACAACACGGTCTGGCACCTACGACAACTCTGAAGAATACATCTGAGAGCGGTGCTCTCAGGAAGAAGACTTGGGAGAGAGGATAGGGGAGTTGTCTTTGGACAAGAATTCTGAGGCGGTAAAAGAAATCTTTTTTATTGAGCGGCGATTCTCGAGGGAGCTCCGAGGGAACCAACTCTTTGAACGAGTAGCGTTTAGAGGAAACAGAAGACGTCTATAAAGAAGCATGGCTGAGAACAATCATGATCGATATTGATTAGATACTAGGTTGAGCTACAGGAGATCACCTGTATGTCGTTTTGTCACATTTGAGGGGGACATTTCAAAGACTTAGATGTTTCACGAGATACAGATAATGAATCAAATGCACAACAACAATTTTAGATGTTGTTCGTAGGCTTCACGAAAAGTTACTTGATTTGACCGCAACTTTAAGCCGGCTGCATCAACCTTGTGATTTTCTGAGCCTCCCGGAACTGGCTAGGCTTCCCGGCCCCGGGGAGAGAGTGAACGTCACGGGCACACGACGCAAAACGTGTCGCAATCGCCGCAAGACCCGTCCTTCAAGCCTACCGCAAAGGCTCCAGAGCCACTGTTATTCCAGGGTGTAGCGGCTGTGGCGGTGGCATTCAACTTCTCCAAGATTGGGCACAACGAGCTGCTGGGCGTCACTGCGATGGACAAAGCCACGTACGACCTTTTGCAGATGGGATTTAAGTAGTACATGGAAAGGGTGGACGCGGACTCCGATCTCGTTCAAACCAGATTCAGGGAGCACTTCAAAGAAAAGAGTTTTTGGAAGGTGATTCAGCCTGCGGAATCGGGGTTCTCTAGGGCAATCTGAACCACATCTGCTCCTTCCTTTCCTTTGAATTGATACATTGCAGAGAATTGTGCAATAGAGGCTGTCGTACGTCTGAAGCATGGTGAGAGGGGCTTCGGGATCGGTATAAGAAGCCCAAGTTAAAATTGTCTCCGTCCTGATTTAATAGCCGCATCAATTCTTGCACATTGTTTGGTAGGACCGAACCGAACCCAACCTTGCTTGAAATTTCAGCATATTCAACGGGTACACTAGAGCATCTACCTGCAAGACTTAAGGATGCCTCCTTTTCTTGAAGGGCCCCCCTTCATCTAGAGGATTAGCCTGCTTGTATCCGCCGAACGAGCATACCGAGAAGTTGTTCACCACTTACGCCGGCGTGATCGCGAAGCCGATCGATCGTTTAGCTCAAGAGATATGTGACTGGTGTAGAAGCAATTGCGTTGATCAGAAGTACGTATACGCGTCCACTCAAAGAGCCACTTACTTCAAATTCACAGGCAGCAGAAAGGGAGCAGGAAGGATTTCAGCATGAAAGAAGACATTCCTCATTCCTCATCCGAGATCAGGAACCTAAGGATGTACAAGACCGGAAAATTCCAGCAGCTGTATGATGGTATCGAAAGTATCCCTCAGCCCCATGCAACCCAACCGGCCCTCCCTACTCCCGTACATCTACTCAGCTGAGGTGTCGCAAAGGCAGCCGTATCGACATTATTAGGATCCGATTCGATCCGAGGATATCGAGGCGACGGCGAAAAAAACCAAACGTATCGAGAACCGCCGCCAAGAGAGTAACAATGAGACTTCAGCCACCTCATCTACCCATGGAAATGCTGGTCACGACGATATGGGTAATAAAGATGCTGCTGCTGCTGCTGCTGCTGCTGCTGCTGTTGTTGTTGTTGGTATTGTTGCGGCCACCACTCACCTTGCCCCAAAGCCTGTCCCTGCCCCTGTCTCTCACGACCATGACCATAACCACGACCACGTTGCCCCCCTCCACGTCGGCCCATCTCATCGCCGCCGCCGCCGCCGTCGCCACGGCCACCAGCAAAGCCCCTGTGCCTCCCTCCCATCTCGGCATCTCCCTCACCACCACCACCACCCCCGTCCACCATCCTGTACGACAGCCCGCCCGAAGACCCCTGCGCCGCCTGCATGCGGGCCTGCGGCTCGTAGTAAGCCACGAGGCGGTCAGCCTCGCGCGGCAACCGGGCCGCCGTATCGGATGGCGGCATGGAGGTAGTAGCACCGGCCGGGGCCGTTGTGGGTGGGCTGACGACGTGGGTGATGCGGGCATGCTCCGGGGGGAGGAGGCTGTGGTGATTGTGACGGAGATGGTCTGGGGGTTGTTGCCGGTGGTGGTGGTGGGGGTGGTATTGTGGCTGCTGTTGTTGCTGTTGTTGCTGGTCGTGACGATGTTGGCGGTGGTGGGTTGTGCTTTCTCGTGCTGCCGGCAGTGAGGAGAACATGGCGGCGGTGTCGAGACGCGACGACGGCAAAGGTGGCTCGGTATCGTGGGATGATGATGATGGTTGGGGTGCTGCTGTGTGTGTTGGGGATGCGGTCGTGACTCCACACTGGGCTGCAAGCTGCATGGCTGCCTCCTCGATTTGCATGATGGCGGCTGTGAGTTGACTGGCGCAGTGTGGGTCAATTGCAGCCTCGCGCATGTTGCATTGTTCCAGCAGCGCGAACGTCTGGCGGCGGGTGGCAGGGTCGCGACATTTGATGGCGGTGAAGTACAAAGGGCCGACCAGCTCCGTGTCGAAGGAAATGGTTCCGGAGGAAGCCCCGGTAGCGGGGGAACAGGATGAGGACGAGGTGGAGTAAAAGCCTGAGGATGACGACGCGTGCGATCTACGTCGCGACAGCAGGCCGTCAGAAAGAGCGTTAATCTGCTGGAACTCGGAGATGAAGGCGTCGAAGGCAGTCTCCTTCAAGGACAGGCAGCTGGAAAGCCAGATGTGCGCGACGTAGTAGAGCAGACGCAGGATGATCAGGCTGTCCTCTTCGGCTGTCCTTGCCTGTTGGGTGATCTGAATTTTCGGTCGGCGCGCAAGCTGCCCCTCGAACTCATCTAGTGCACGATGCCATTCTGCCAGCCTCATCTCTAACCGAACTTGCTCGAGTATTTCGGTCGTTGCAATGGCCCCCTGATACTTCTTCTCCATGGTGACCCACATGAAACGCAGTCCCGAATTTTGAATGTCGATGAGTGCGTCCCTCGCCTCATCCAGCGTCCGGAACGAGAACCCGCCTGGCTGAGAGGGCGGTTCGCTGCCGTCCATCGAAGGCGGTATTGCGTGGACAATCAGGGCTGGCTGCCCCAAAAGATTGAGATGACGCTGAGCCTGTAGAGATTGGGGCCAGGTTGTCGTCGACAAACTCTTCCTTACTCTGGCAGTCTGAGTAGCTCTTGGACTTGTGCGTTGCGACGTCAGCTTGCTAGGTGTTTAGTATGTTGAGGCCATTGAGCGTATGGGCCATGTGGTGTCGCCGCGCAGGAATTCGAGACACACGAAGAGGATGCACGTCAGCAGGAGCGTGCGGCTGGACTGGGGTGCGCCATATGCTTGCTCGGATAGGCGAGAAATGGCTTTGTTATACTGCCGTAGCGTAAACTGCCCACGAGAGCCATCCGACACCTCCAACACCTGGGCCTCCACCTCCCACTGCTCGTGAGCTGAGCTAACGGCCATGACAGCAGTCTGGAGGGCTGGCTCACGTTGTCCAAACTGTAGCACATGCCGGCCCCAGAAGATCGCATCGAAGTACCCCGAGAGCCGCGGTGCCGTGCGTACGAAGAAGTCAAGAGCTCGTCGCTCTTGGGGAGTGCCACCGCCATCGAAGAGCTGCCGTGAGATGGGCTCGATCGTTGCGCTAGCAAACTGCACAGGGGAAACAACCAGCCCCTCGCTTGCCCCATGAGAGGGAGCTGCATGACCAAAGCATATCCGACCACTGCTGATGCATCTGTGGAGAGACGAAGACCGAGCCGTCAGGCGGGTAGTTTAGGGATTGGGAAACAGGAGGCAGAGGAGCATTTTCGGGGATCCACTGGGGCTTTTGTGGTGCTGGCGTCTGCAGCAGCCGAAGAGGGCAAACCTTACCTTTCGCATTCTGGGCGCTGCTGATCGCACTTGATGCCCCGCTTTCTTGGCCATGATCAGTTACTTACTCTATCAGGCATGATCCAGGTCCGTTGATGACGAGGCCGGTGGTATCTTACCTGCAGGTGACACAAGCCGTGCGGGCTTTGGCTGGGCTGATACGCATCCGCCTGGGCGGCGCAGGCTTGGATCTGGCCATTGAAAATCGACGTTGGCGTCTCCGCAGGCCGGCGGTAGTCCGGCGAGGACATGCGACGGGCTGGCCATCTTAGGTGCTTGAACAGACCGTCGTTAGTAAAAAGCGATAGCTACCCGGATTGCCGTATTAGGATGGGCTTTGTATCGATGTGCAGCTCCCGGAGCGCCGGCCGGCTGCTGCCACCGTACCATACTGCTTTTAGCTGGCGGCGACGCTAGACGAGCTTCGTTTCAAGACTAGGGGGGGCACAGTTCGTCTCGGTCCTTTGCAAGCTTCAAGCCAACAATACAGTCGCAGGGTCTTCATGCTCATTGTTGGTGTGGACGTGTTGCTGTCTCTACCGCCGTTCTGCATGAGTCGAAATTGTCCCAATATCCGCCAGGACCTCACTGAACCCAAGCCACCGTTGTCTTGCTGCACCAGCGCGCCGGTCGATACCAGTACCATCAACTTCTCGAGAATCCATTAATTGAAACTTGCGCCCCTATACCGATCGAGTCTGGCTGGTGTTTCTCTGCGACTAGAGACCCATATAGAGGCGGCCTCGCTTCAGCGCGCCGACCGTGGAGGAACGGAAACGCCGCATTCTCACCAGCTCAGGCCATGGCTAGGACTCGCTTGAGAGCGGACAAGAACACCAGACGACTTTCTCTGAGGTTAATCAGGTCAAAGGGAGTAATGGAGGGTGACCGGCGCCCTTCATAAGGCTGTCCGAGATCTTCCAGAATGCGGTCGGGCCCGCTGGCCCTTCTGGGTTGTTGTCCCTGAGAAACGGTCAGCATATAGAGACTGACGATAGAACTAGGTTACCCACTTGTCGAACCACGTCCCCAGCATTCCGCGCGCGGACCGCAGCCCTCCTATCTGGACACACTCACTGCGCCACCGTTCCTCGCTGTGACGACTCGATTAGCCAACCCGGCGAACTCTGCATCTACAACTTGTTATCCTTACCCATGGAAGATGGAGAAAGATGTCCATCGGACGTAACCCTCGGGCGTTTGCCGCACGGTGCCTGCCGCCATGGTCAAATCGGTTACAACGGCGTGCGAAAGCTGCAGGACATACCTCTGATCTTCGAATTGGCGTTGGGATCCCATGAAGAGTGCATGGAGCGTGATGTGCCTACGAAATGCACAATTGGGAGCTCTTGTCCATCGCCAGGTCCAGGAGCCTCAATCCGCCTGACGCGGAGATTGAGTGTGATGAAACGAATTGCTTCTGGTGTTGTGATGGGTTCCCTTGGTTGATTGTCCGGGATGGGATGACCTTCAAAGTTAAAGTGGTACAACTCAGTGTAGTCTGGACAAGTCAGCATCGGCATATTGATCCCGTTAGCTCGCCTGTCTCGGATACTGACCCAGAAAGCAGACAATCTGGAATGACTCGTCAGCCTTGCTTCGGTTTGGTGAGTTCAGCTTTGGCTTACCCTCGCCCAGGTCCCAGTAACACCGTACGGATCTTGCTCATCCAGCAACGAATGCGTGTTGTTCAGGGGTGAATCTACGCGCTGAAAGTTAGGCGCATCTGTCGAAGTTGCCGGGGTGATCATGTGCATCGCTTCTAACATGCCGGAATCATCATCTGAAGGATCGTCTGCGAATCTGTACGGAGCCTTGCTGCGAAAACTGTTTGTGGGGACCCCCGTGAACGGAACATTCCAAAGGGGACGGAACCGGCCATAGGCCCGTTCGCAAAAGCGGTTGATGTTCCAGGACAAGACGATTAGAAGGCTCTCCAGATTTTCCCAGTCAACGCGCTGAGAACCATCGTCCATGAATGGACCCCACAAAGTCTCATCCGTGTACCGCCGGAGGTCGTAAACCCGGGATCTTGCGTAGCTATGAACGGGTTTCGTTTGTCTCCTGTCGGAAAGCTCCATCGGCACACCATGGAGGACAGCCAATTTCGCACTCATCTGGCGGTCACACTCGTCGTCAAAGGGCTTCTGGACCTCGCTACCAGCCCGATGGTACAAGGAAGAGCCTGATAATATTGCAGCCCTGTTCGTCGTACTGGATTCACCAAAGTGGCGGCGCAGGAAGCGAGCAGTCGCAGAAGACTGGCTGCACGAAGAAGAGAGTGCGACCAAATCGTCCACTGCCGAGGAAATGAAGGGAAAATTTGCTTTCTGGGATGGTCAGCGGTGGCGAAGGAGCTGGTGTCAGGATACCGACTTTGGATTCGACACTTTCTGAGGAAAGAAGCAAGTTCAGCTTCCACATCCGGGAGAAGTCAGCCTGCCAAGAAAACTTGACGTCTTGCCTTTGCAAACGGGGATCGTCCTAAGGGCAATTAGTAGAAATTGCATGGGAAGTTGGACGGGCGGCTCACAAAATTCCGGAGATAGAAGTCCTTCCAAAGGAGTTCGCTGTCGTTTATGAAGGTGCGTAATGAACGGCAGCACTGCGCCAGGCAGGCCAGGTCTCCCGGGTCCACGAGCAGAAGGATTTCATGGAGGATCTCATTTGACAACTCAAGCAAAGAAGGCATTATCTACGCACAACGTCAGCAAGTTGGTCGGCGAGGTTGCTGCAGGCGGAGCTGACGTGGAAGCTACAAGTGAATAAGAATGGCCGTAATTGGCAGCAGGCTTTTGCGAGATTCGACGAGACGGCGGGATAGAGCGGAATACGGGAGAAGGGGGAGAATTGGCTGGGCACAAGCGGCAGCGCAGAGCGGCAGCGGAGAAGAGGGACAGGATGCAATGGCGCCGGAGCAGCTGAGCGGAGCAGCGTATAAGGAGGAATGTGCAAGAGGGGCTCAACCGGCGCGGTCGGCGGCGGCCCGTGCGTGCAGGGCGGCGAAACTGGCGGCGAAAAGGGCGCGGCGGCCGGCAGGTGGTTCGGGCGAGCCGGAGAACAGAAGCTTGACGGTTGGGCGAGACAGAGGCTGGATGTAATCCGTAGAGGTGCGATCAACTTGGAGCGGGTCGAGGCGTCAGAAGGAGATAGGCGGGGCCTATGTCCGCATCCAGCCCTGCCGCTTTGGGGAGCGACCGGTGGCGCGTCTGTGCTGCTTCCCGCTGGGCGTCGCTCGCCTTGCCGATCCTTGGCTGGCACCCCTCCCCAGCCCGCACAACCAGCCCGCATAAGCAGCCTGCGATGGACCTGCCTCTGCTCCTCTCTGCCCCGCGGCAATAAAATGCTGCTGCAAATGGTCCCGGCTGCCCTTGCTGTCGTCATTGCCACCTCGGTGCACGCGTCTGCCCATTCCTCCCACAACATGAGGCGGGCTGCTCTCGTATGCATAGCTGGCAAGTGCGTTGTTCGGGGCCACTGTGTCTCAAGCGCCGCAGGCGCCAGCCGTCCGCGACGAGCCTCATTCCTCCGGTGTGAATCTGTTGAGATGCACGAATGGGACGACGGCCTCTCGACGTAAGGCCATGCGGGCCGCTCTCGCCGGCCAGCATCTGATTATTATTATTACACGACAAAATCAGTCGAGCCACATGCTCACTCTGCTTTACATCACCATGTCCCGGGAGACGCTGAACTTGCAGCTAGCGCGGGCATTCTCGGTACTCTAGGAACCCAGGGCCTGGCGGGGTAGAGCGTAGCATCTCAGACGTCGCGTTGCAGCAGCTTCAGAGTTGCTTCATGCCGCGCTGGGCTTGCTCGCGCACTGTCCTGCCGTAAGTTGCCAGCCGAGCAAACGCACGTAAGAGTGGTAAAGCAGCCGATGGGGTAGAGTGACCATGGACGCGTGACGCTGTTCGTCCCGGGGTTCGATGGCGCTAGGCGTCTGGAGGTAGAAAACCCGCCATCGCCGAGCCTGGTTCTGCCTACAACGTTCTCTTAGGTAGTCTCGACAGAAGTGCCCGCGGGCGTGACGATTTGGCATGTGATTTTCAGGGCAAGGCGGCAGGCTATGGGAAAAAGGGAAAGTCCGTCTTGAGTGGAAATGAATTGCTGCCTGAGGCATACGTGCTGATTTCTTGGCGCAGAACGTGCAGCAAGTGCAGCAAGACCTCGTATACATTCTACGAAACAGCGAGCGTGACAGAAGAAAAGTGCGCTGTAGCGCAATCTTACGCAATGGCACAATGGCCCAAAGCAGACAGCAGCATTGGGGATGCTGATGAGTGATGACGCCGTGTTGGTGCCTCAGGCAGCACATGAGGTGGGGCTGATTGTGTAATCGCGGCGGCAGCTTCCCAGCCCTGCGCTCGCCGCTGTGACACCGGTTGCAGCTCATCTGCTCCCCTCTCAACCTCAACACCAACAGCTCTCCCCACGCTCTCTACAGACCACTTGTCCGGACGCCGCCACCCTCCGTCCGCCCATCACCCCGCCTTTGCTCTCCCGACCACATCGTGCGCCCTGCTCCTCTCGTCACGATTCCGCCCCACCGCGATACAGCGTCATCATCCTCATCGCCACACCCCGCGACGCTGGACGCCAACACCAACGGAACAGCCAAGCTGGGGAAGAGAAAGCCATCATCCGAGGACCTTGGGAGTCCAGTCAAGAAAGCTATGACGGTAAGAAAGCCGCCCTCGCCATCGCCTCGTGCAGCTTACCCCGCTGCCTTCGCACAGTCGCCTACACTTTGACGTCTTCTGCAGTGCTACGTCAAGTCCGTGCTCACTCGTTTATTCAAGGACAAAATGCAGATCGACAACCCCGCTGCAGCGGCCGAGCAGCTCAAGGATGCTTCTGGTGAGATCGACGAGTCGCTGTACAGCAGGCAGCTCTACGTGCTGGGTCATGAGGCCATGAAGCGCATGGGTTCCTCCAACATCCTCATCGTCGGCCTGCGCGGCCTGGGCGTCGAAATCGCAAAGAACATCGCTCTTGCTGGCGTCAAGTCGCTCACACTCTACGACCCCAAGCCTGCCACGATCCAGGACCTGTCGGCGCAGTTCTTCCTCCACCCCGAAGATGTCGGCAAGCCGCGTGCTTCCGTGACTGTGCCCCGTGTATCCGAACTGAACCCTTACGTACCCGTCAATGAGTTCCTCGGCAAGGATCTCACCTCAGATCTGGCTCAGTTGAAGCAGTTCCAATGCGTTGTCCTAACCGACACGCCACTCCGCGACCAGATCACCATCGCCGACTATTGCCACGCGAACGGCATCTACGTCGTTATTACCGATACATACGGTCTGTTTGGAACCATCTTCACGGATTTCGGCAAGAACTTCACTGTTGGAGACCCCAATGGTGAGAACGTTCTGAGCGGCATTGTCGCAGGAGTCGATGACGAGGGCAACGTTTCGGCTTTGGACGAGACAAGGCACGGCCTCGAGGATGGCGATTTTGTAACTTTCTCCGAGATCGAGGGTATGGAAGGCCTCAACGATGCCGCCCCTCGCAAGATCAAGGTCACTGGCCCTTACACTTTCAGCATCGGCGATGTCTCCGGCCTGGGCCAATATAAGCGCGGCGGATTGTACACGCAGGTCAAGATGCCAAAGATTCTGGACTTTGAGCCTCTTAGCCAGCAGCTGAAGAAGCCTACCTTGATGATGTCGGACTTTGCCAAGTTCGACCGCCCTGCCCAACTCCACGTTGGTATCCAGGCTCTCCACGCATTTGCGGAACAGCACAACGGCGAATTCCCGCGCCCGCACCACGAAGCTGATGCTGCTGAGGTTTTGAAGGTTGCCCAAGCACTTGCTACCCAGGGCGAAGAGCAGGTGGAGTTGGATGAGAAAATCATCAAGGAGCTCAGCTACCAGGCTCGTGGTGACGTCAGCCCCATCGCTGCTTTCTACGGTGGCCTTGCAGCGCAGGAGGTCCTCAAGTCTGTCTCCGGAAAGTTCCATCCGATCGTGCAGTGGTTGCACTTTGACTCGCTCGAGTCACTCCCTACCTCCACCACCCGTTCCGAGGAAAACTGCAAACCTCTGGGCACCCGCTACGATGGCCAGATTGCTGTCTTCGGCAAGGAGTTCCAGGACAAGATCGCAAATGTCAAGGAGTTCTTGGTGGGCGCTGGTGCTATTGGATGCGAAATGCTTAAGAACTGGGCACTGATGGGTGTCGCAAGTGGTCCTGAGGGCAAGATCTGGGTGACGGATATGGATCAGATTGAAAAGAGCAACCTTAACCGCCAGTTCCTATTCAGACCCAAGGATGTTGGAAAGCTGAAGAGCGAGTGCGCAGCAGAGGCTGTCGAGGCCATGAACCCTGACTTGAAGGGCCACATTGTTACGATGAGGGAAAGAGTTGGTGCGGATACGGAGCATATCTTCAACGAGGACTTCTGGCAGAACTTGACTTCTGTCACGAATGCCCTCGACAACGTGGAGGCCCGCACTTACGTGGACCGTCGGTGCGTTTTCTTCCGCAAGTCTCTGCTGGACAGTGGCACTCTCGGAACCAAGGGTAACACCCAGGTTGTACTTCCGCACATCACCGAATCGTACTCCAGCTCTCAGGATCCGCCCGAGCAGTCGTTCCCCATGTGCACCTTGAAGAGTTTCCCCAACAGGATCGAGCACACCATCGCTTGGGCCAAGGATCTCTTCCACAGCTACTTTGCCCAGCCTGCGGAGGTGGTCAACATGTACCTTACGCAACCGAACTACCTAGGCAGTGCTCTGAAGCAGTCCGGTAATGAGAAGCAGACGTTGGAGACTCTCCGTGACTTCTTGGTTACGGACAAGCCTCTTACTTTCGAGGACTGCGTCATCTGGGCCAGGTACCAGTTCGAGAAGCAGTACAACAACAACATTGCCCAGCTTCTTTACAACTTCCCCAAGGACTCGAAGACGTCGAGCGGACAGCCTTTCTGGTCAGGGCCGAAGCGCGCTCCCGACCCGCTCAAGTTCGACCCTAGCAACCCCACTCATTTCAAGTTCATCGAGGCTGGTGCCAACTTGCACGCCTTCAACTACAAGATCAGCCCCAAGGGTTTCGCCAAAGAGCAATACTTGAAGGTTCTGGACGACATGATCGTTCCTGACTTCAAGCCTGATCCCGGCGTCAAGATTCAGGCCAGCGACAACGATCCCGACCCCAACGCCAGCAGCGGATCGGGTGATACTGATCTCTCCAAGATCGTCGATTCGCTACCGGCACCGAAGTCGCTCGCAGGCTTCAAGCTGGAGCCGGTCGAGTTCGAGAAGGATGACGACACCAACTTCCACATCGACTTCATCGCGGCGGCGAGCAACCTGCGTGCCGAGAACTACAAGATCCAGCCGGCTGATCGCCACAAGACCAAGTTCATCGCTGGTAAGATTATCCCGGCCATCGCGACGACGACGGCTCTCGTCACGGGCCTTGTGAACCTAGAGCTTTACAAGATCCTGGACGACAAGACGGACATTGAGCAGTACAAGAACGGTTTCGTCAACCTGGCGCTTCCTTTCTTCGGCTTCAGCGAACCCATTGCCAGCCCCAAGGGTACCTACAAGGGTCCGGACGGCGATGTGACGATCGACAAGCTCTGGGACAGGTTTGAGGTGGAGAACATTCCCTTGAAGGACTTCTTGGCCGACTTCGAGAAGAAGGGTCTTAGCATTACCATGATCAGCTCGGGCGTGAGTTTGTTGTATGCCAGCTTCTACCCGCCGAGCAAGCTGAAGGACAGGCTGCCTCTCAAGTAAGATATTTCGGTCTCCCGAATCCGTATCACGCTAACGTCGCCCCGCAGATTGAGCGAGCTCGTTGAGACTATTTCGAAGAAGAAGATTCCGGGACACCAGAAGAACGTCATTTTCGAGATAACGGCAGAAGACGCGACGGAGGAGGATGTTGAGGTCCCGTACGTGATGCTTAAGCTACACAAATAGCTTAGGAGTCCGTGACAGCGACGGGGAACAATTGGTTGCTTCAGCTTCTAGCGTCATTAGACACCACACTGCGTAGATTATGAGGAGAGCGAAAAGGCTGCTACCTATGATTTCATGAAGTTTTGGATGATCAACGATCGACGAATTGCACGTGATGCGGGGCACAAGGGTCCTATGAGAGCGGCATCGGATGGCATTACCAAGCAGCGGTGGGACATGACGCCGCCCTCGCCACCCGCAAGAATTCCGCCATACCACTCATCCACCTCTGCGCCCACCACAGCCCATTGTCCCCAACCAAAAAAAAATCCTGCGGCTCAACAGGCCGAAGCACAACTACGCCGACTCACTTTCCGCCACAACTCGCCACACACCCCTTCGCAACAGCGTCCTCGCGATCCCCCTCCCCACGCCGCATCCGCGCGCGCGCTCGTCCCCCCCAGACCATGGCGCCCACCCTCGAAGAACCGCCAACGCCCAGCGCCTCTGACGGCGCCGCCGCCGCCGCGGTGCTCGACGCCCCGCTCAAAGCCGCGCCCAAGCTCGTCGCGCCCGAGCCCGAACACTGCCCGGGCCCGGAGTCGCAAAGCGCGGGCAAAGCCGACTCGTGCGCGGGCTGCCCGAACCAAGCCATCTGCGCGTCGGCGCCCAAGGGGCCGGACCCGGACATTCCGCTGATCGCGGCGCGGCTGGCGGGGGTGCGGCACAAGCTGCTGGTGCTGTCGGGCAAGGGCGGGGTGGGCAAGAGCACGCTGTCGGCGATGCTGGCGCACGCGTTCGCGTCGCGGCCGGCGAGCGCGGTGGGGCTGATGGACACGGACATTTGCGGGCCGAGCATCCCCAAGATGATGGGCGTCGAGGAGGAGACGATACACGTGACGGGGACGGGCATGGAGCCCGTGTGGGTGGCGGATAACTTGGGCGTGATGAGCGTGCAGTTCATGCTGCCGAATCGCGACGACGCGGTCATTTGGCGGGGGCCGAAGAAGAATGGGCTGATCAAGACGTTTTTGAAGGATGTGGAGTGGGGGGAGCTGGATTTTCTGATCGTGGACACGCCGCCGGGGACGAGCGATGAGCATTTGAGCGTGAATTCGTTTTTGAAGGAGGCGGGGGTGGATGGGGCGGTGTTGGTGAGCACGCCGCAGGAGGTGAGCTTGTTGGATGTGAGGAAGGAGGTGGATTTCTGTCGGAAGGCGGGGATCAGGATCTTGGGGATCGTGGAGAACATGAGCGGGTTCGTGTGCCCGAACTGCAAGCACCAGAGCCAGATCTTCAGGGCGTCGACGGGCGGCGCGAGGAAGTTGGCCGAGGAGCAGGGCATCCCGTTCTTGGGGGCGGTGCCGCTGGATCCGAGGATCGGGATGGCGTGCGATTACGGAGAGAGCTTCCTCGACGCGTATCCGGACAGCCCGGCGTGCAAGGGGATCCGGGAGGTGGTGAAGAGGGTGGGACACGAGATGGGCTTGGCAGCTGATGAGGTGTTGCCCGAGGACGAGCTGGATGAGTAGATGTCTTCTCGTTTCTTTGAAAAGCCCCAGTGGGTGTTTCTTATTTTTTTTTCACGGCGCTACGACATTGCATGGCGTTCTGGGGTTATAGAATGGATTCACGGCGCGATATCCAGGTACATACAGTCACGAACTTTTCAGCTGAGAAGCTGACTGCTCAAAGAAATTGCTGTTTTAATTCGGTTCAACCTTTTTCGTTATCCTACGACACATATTGAGTACGACGTTGTGGTAAAGCCCTTGGCGTCTAGGTGTAAGTCTCTGCTGTCTTATTTTCCTGCATCACGTGTGCATGTTATGCTCAAACCTATGTCTGCGGCGCCCGCCTTCCACCTTTGGCTTCGCTTCTGCTACTATCCGGG
Source organism: Diplodia corticola (assembly GCF_001883845.1). Taxonomy (NCBI): domain Eukaryota; kingdom Fungi; phylum Ascomycota; class Dothideomycetes; order Botryosphaeriales; family Botryosphaeriaceae; genus Diplodia; species Diplodia corticola. The sequence continues at coordinate 47,519 of NW_017971499.1, forward strand.
CCCCCGCGTGCGCAAGTTGCTCTTTCCATGTTTGTCACGGCTGAGGCCCAAGATAAGAGGACCACCACCCGCGTCTTCTCTTCTCTCCAAACCTCATCCTCGACATCCACCCTGGCCATTGATTCTATATTCCTAAAGTACCACGCGGGCCATGGCGGGCACAAAACAACCGTCAACGCCCATCCCAAAGCGGACACTATCGACGGGGATCACGCCACACATCGCCCGAATGACCGCTCAGAACACAACTGCTGGCCCTTCATCATCAGCTCTTGGATACAGTCCCTCGTCAGCTCCAGCTGCAAGAGTCACTGCAGCCACGCACTTTGAAACGCGTGGCTCTGTATCTCACTCAGAGATGGGTCAGCAGGCGAGCTCTCCCCCCGCCGCTCACCCATCTCAGCGACCACGTACGGAACAGCGAGATGACGGCACGAGTCTTTTTTTGCCGCGAGAGCCTAAAGAGTCAACCTTGTCGGATAATCTCAACAAGAGAAGTGGCAACACTGCATACCGACATAAGCCACCGCCTGAGTCCGGTAATGGAGAGTCTTCGAGTCGGATGGCTCGTGTGACTGGCCAACGCCAGAAGGCTCGCTATTCTAGCCAGTTTATGCCTAAAGTGGCAAAGACTGGGTACTGGGAGGACCGTCACGGATATCCTGACGTCGGCGAGAACGCGGAAGGAGAAGGCATCCGGTGCGAGACCGAGACCGAGTCGGACTCAGATAAGGCGATCCAAAACAGTCCGGCGACCCACAGACCCAGCAAATCGCGCGGACGTAAAGGCGGTCCACGAGGGAAGTCTGATCGAACAAGGAGCAGTGACACGGTCGATTCCGACGTAGACGATGCTCCTGAATTCAAGAAAGCGAAAGCTATCTACGACTCCAAGGTAGCTTCTGGAAAAGCCACGACTGAGGATCTGATCTGGTTCTCGGGGCTCGCAGCCGAGGAAAAAGTAGGAGCGAGGAAGCTTGAGGAGGCTAAACGTCAGGAAATAAAGGACAAACAGCCAGTTACTCCGAAGAAGAGTCATGGAATGTTCAGGGAGGAAACTAGTTCGACCACCGACGGAAATGAAGAGGCCGAGGTACCGTATGCACACTCAGCTACGAGCACACCTAATCAAGGGCTGAGCTCGAAAAAATATGGCATGTTCTCTCAACCAGCACCTTGGATGACACCCAATCAACCTTCGTCTTCAAGTATAACCACAAACTCGGCCGCAGCGAGCGACATAGGGACAAGCAGCAGGGGTGCCCGGGACGCCAGTCCTCGCACCCCATCTCGTCGTCGCGCGTCACCGGACCTTTTATCCGTTCCACTCCCAACTCCTTCAAGCTCAACAATGAAGCTGCAGGCAGACGATGACCTCTCATTTGGAATCATCTATCGTATAGACAAGGATACGAATGAGATTATGATTCCAAGAGGCCATGTAGCGAACATGGTGCTTCACCACTATCGCAGTGGTGCTTTGACGGTAGCGAAAAGCAGTGCTCAAGCCTCTGACTCCCGTTCACAACCGCCACCCGAAGATGAGATTTCTCTTGGAACGACATACAGTTTACATCCAGACACCGGAGAAGTCATGATACCGCCTTCTTATGCCAAGAACCTCATCCTGCTTCACCAGCGCTCCGGGGCGCTCAACTTGAGCCCGGGCAGCCTACCATCTCCGGATAAGCGGAGGAGGATGACTACAAGCAACACTTGGCAAAGCCCCCGTGGCAGGGGCACCAGCAGCGTGGCCGCAGCCACATCAAGCAGGAGGCCTCGCGGACGGCCGAGAGGCGGCAGGTACATGGGAGGTCCACCTGTTGTGGCTAAAGCGTCTTCAGCGGTGGGCAGCTCCGCTTCTCGGCCTCTCATGATTCCTGACGACAGCGATACTGACCACGCCGAGTAGGCCGTCGTCATTCCGAAGACCCCTACCAGCACAGCTCAACGAAAGCAGGCCAGGAGGAAATGGAAACCGAACAGTTACTTTACGACCGATGAGGAAGAGGAAGAGACAGATAGAAAGGGAGAGAAACGTAAGGAACGACGGAGCCGAAACCTCGATGATGATTGGAAAGAGATGACGAGGCGGAAGGGAATCAGGTCGAGAGCACCTCCCGAATACGAGTTCCAGCTTGGACCACGAGGCATGCCGGAAGTTCTGAGCAGAACGAGGAACGAATTTGTGGAAGTGCGAGAGAACGGAAAGGTTTTGGAAGAGTTAATGACCTGAACTCATATTCCACGAAGGTTTTGTGGGTTTCAGGTGGGAAGGCTTCATTTCTGGAACTTTTTGGGCAGTGTATACGATAATTGGGCATATGGAACCTTCAGAGAAGAGGGGTTTGAGGGTATTGGGACATGATTCTGGTTCAATCTTCTACAACCATCGGCTTGGATAGGGACTCAGTGGTCGACACAGACTAGGGAATTATTCAAGCTGAACAATTTGTCGATTCATCCATAAGATTCAGGACAATCATGTTTGTTTTCTGCTATGTGGCTAAATATGGGTATCCAAATCGGACCTGAAGTTCGCGCTCGATCAAAGCTCGTCTTTGGCATGTCCCAACTGTCACAGAAGCCGTCATCAAATGGAAGCGTTGATTGAGTGAGAAAGTCGCCCGAGTCTACAATCGAAGAACATATGCAAGGAATGTCATTACTCGGCATATACCCCGGTCGACCGGCCGGGGTGTCGAGATGATCCCGCAAGGTTCCCCGCAAACTTACTCCGCACTCCATAACCGCAAACAACCGTGGGTGGACAACTGTGCGAGGAAACCTAGAATAAGTTCTCATGGCTGAGACTTTGCCCTTTGGTCCTCTCCGAGCATTGAGAATTCTGAGAGTGTAGACATCCATAGTCGTACCCTGATTTCCCCCAGCGCCCTGGAAGAACAAGAAATGAAGACGAGGCAAGGACGAGTAATTCCCTGATGAAAAGTGAAATCCACCTCTCAGAGCAAGTGATTCAATCTTGCCGGTAACGTAAACAGACCAGTAGTCTTTGAGGTATACCATCTGCGCGAAGGGAAGTGTTGGAGAGAGCCAAACGGTGCGGGGCAACGGCTGGGGCTGGTAAAAAAAAATCCCCATACACCATGTGTGGGGTATGTTCCGGTACAACACCTGCTTACAACTCGGAATGGCGATGAGCACTAACTGAAGACTGCCCTCTTACTTACGGCGACGTCGTCACTACCCTCAGCTACAACAGCTCCATAGCATCATTATCAGAAATCGCATCCATAAACATTATTCGCGTGAGAATGGTAATCACCATCGCTTCACATCAATGAGCAGTTCCTTCTCCAAACAACCAAGAGCCCTCAAAAGCCGATGGACAAGACAGACGACAAATTTCCAGAAGTGACATCTGTTTTCCAAGGCGTTGGCTAAAGTATTCCCTTTCTCAATGCCCGAGGCTTCGAAGAAGCAGCACCCTGGCAACAACCCAGCATCTCGTACACTACCAATTTGTCGGGACCTGGTCGTGGCATCAAAAGGTGATTCTACATTCCTAGCCATCATCCTACAAGAGTGAGCGAAAGTGCCAACCAAAGACGAACACCACGATCCATGTTTTCTGGAGACGACGAAAGGACCATACAGATGTCATACACCAAAGACCAGGCAAAACAAGCAGTAAGACTCCGGTGAACAGCGCATGCACGAAATACTCTACACTTTGCCGCCATACCATGTGTATGTAGTCTTTGAATACTCAATACTCCCAAACGATGATAACCTATATTAAAAGTTGGAAAAAAGGAACAATACAAAGCCAGAATGAGAAAATGAAAAAAACAAAAGTCTAAAAGCAAAAGAAAAAGGAGCGCCGTCTTGCGGGCCCTAATCGTCCTCTTCATCCATCCCATCATGCTCTCGTCATCCCATCGTCCATCATACATGCATGTACCGCTTGCTCCCCGGTAAGCCCATCGTCATCGATCTACTTCTCCTCGTCATAACCATAAAAGCTTCTGCTACTTCACCCCCTCTCCAACCAACGCTACCACTTTCTCTCCCTCTACTGCCCGTGCGCCCCACCTTCCTGCGCCTCCGCCATGACCTGCTCGCCCTCATCCAACAAATCCGCAACGAGCTTCAAATTGCCCACCATCGTCTTCGCCTGGCCCACCAACAGCAGCTTCTCCGCATTCGCCGGCAAGCCCAGGTACGTCGGGGGCTCGCGCTCGGGCAGCTCGTTGACCCAGTCGACGAAGGCCTTGAACGCGGTGCCGCTGGGGACCTCGAGGCACGTGTTTTCGTTTTCGGGCGTGGGCTTGACGATGCGGTGGCCCTCCTCGAAGGCGGCAGGGTCCATGATGCTGGCGACGAGCTGGGTGAGGATCTCGAAGTCGCCCTCGGAGTCGATCTTGCCGCCGTACATCTCGGTGATGAGGATGCGGATCATGTCCCAGGGTATGTTCTTGGGCGCGATGTTGGTGCGGCCGTGCGCGACCGACTCGGTCCAGGTGTCGATGATGGTGCTGCAGCACTCGTAGTCCGAGTCGTTGAACTCCCAGAAGCCCTTCCAGCCCAGGCTGGGCGCGTACCGCAGCCGCTCTTGGACGACGGCGTGCAGGAAGCAGAGCAGCAGGTACACGCGCGCGCGCTCGACCGGCTGCTTCTGGGCGCGCGAGCTCAGCTGGCTCAAGCTGTCCTTCATGTTGGCCCTGATGCCGGCGGGCTGCTCGTACATCAGCACGCGGGAGGCGCGGAGCAAGTTGACGGGGATCCTCGGGCTGGTCTCCATGGACAGGAAGAGCCGGAAGTCCGAGTGCGGCTTGAGGCTGTCGATGCGCTTCTCGAGACTCTGCAACCACGTGGGCGCGAGGTGGACGTTCTTGACCATGACCCAGTTGCCCGTTGCGGCGGCGGCCGTGATGGCCTTGTCTGCCGACGAGACACCTTCGTTCGAACCCATGGCAATGTTTGTGCACGAGACATGCATGCGCTCGACGAGGTTGTCGACCTTGTAGGAAGCGTCGAAACCGGGCGACGAGGCGAGAGCAACAGGAGTAATCGCGCCAACCTGCTGCACGATGGCGCCAAGGTCGTCTGTGACCTCTGCGTATTCTTTGCCGAAGACCTCGTACACGAACCTTTCGACAGCGGGGACGAAGCGATCGACGCGGAACAGCTTGATGAGCATGAGCGATCGGAGGTGCTGATCCAGCTTCTCGGTGTTGTCTGGCCAAAGCGGCGGGACGTGGTTCTCAGCAAGTTCCTCGGAATAGAAGGCATCCCAGGCGGCGGAATCGATCTTTTCGATCTCAGTCTTGAAGAGTCGGTGCTTGGTCGCGCGCTCCATGGCCTCATCCCTGCGGTCCTCATTGGTGGAAACGTCAAGCGGGATCAGATCGTCGTCCAAGATAGCATCGATGAGGGACTTGTCCATCTTGTAAGGAGCAGCCTGCGCCAGCAGCATCGCCAGCATGACACGGTCCTTGTGCAGCAGAGCGAGCGAGGTGCGGCGGTAAGTGTCAATGAACAGCCCCTTGATGATGTGATCGATGCGTGCCGCATAACTGAGATCCTTCGCCGCCTTCTTCGTGTCCTGCAGCACGGCCTCGAAAATGTCCGTGAAGTACTGCAGCGAGAACTGGTAGAAGAAGTTGACGTGCCGCAGCTGCTCCAGCACAGCGAAGATGGCCGAGCAAGAGCGAGCAATGATGGTGTATTGCAGCGTAATGTTCTCGACTTCAGTCATAACGCCTTCAGTCTCTGAAACCTTGGCTGAAATCTCGGCAGCTTCCTTCTTGAGCGTCTCGAGCGTCTCGATGACGTTGTCGTCGTCGAGAATGTTTCCGCGCGACTCGTTGAGAGCCTGCAGCAACCTCTTCTCGAGCTGCCGCAGATGGACGGCGAATTCGCCCTGCATCTTGATAAGGTTGGAGCGGCGCTCGTCAACATCGGGTCTCTCGGACTTGAGCACCTCGGCCAGCGACTGCGTCTGCAAACTGCTCTGAGTGACAGTGAAGTTGACGAACGTGGTTCTACTGCAGATGTCGGGCGCGAACGTAGCCGAAGGATCTCTGGTCGAGAGATAGAGCCTGAACGACGGCGAGAAATCGATCTCCTGCTTGCCGAGCTGAATGAGCACACGGCCACCAGTCTTCTGATATTCCTTGTTGAGGACATGGTTGAGGACGGGGTCGAGATGCTCTGCGTCCTGGATGAGGATTGGGTTGCCGAAACGCAGAGCAGACTCGAGCTGCTTCGTGAAGGAGTCATCCAGGAAACTGGTAACAGTGAGCTTCCGGTCCTGGCACTCCTTCTCCAAGAACTCCGTGACGCGTCCGGACGGGTCAATGATGAGCGGGTAGCGGTTGAATCTCTTGAGGATGATTGCGTTCTCTGTGCAGAGGTCATCGGCAGGAAGTGAGTTCTCCTGCCACTTGAGACGCTCATCCGCCGTGGACAGGTACTCTGTGACGGGGTTGGGTTGCTTGAAACTGACTCCAGACATGTGCATCATGTGGAACCAGTCCTCCGTCATGGCCTTACGGTACTGTTGATCATAGTAACCGCCATAAGCGATGAAGGCCGCCGCAACGAGGACATCGCCGACGATGGTGTCGATTTGCGTCTCGAAGCTCTTGCTACTCTCCTCCCAACGTCCACGCTCCGAAGACAAACTGTCGAGCAAACGTACACTACGGTCGACCTTGGACTGGACGCGGCTCATCTCGGACTTGATGGCCTGCGTCTCACTGATGAGCGCAGCGTACTCTTGTTTGTAAGCTGCGATACTCTGCTCCAAGGTATCGATCTGCTTGGAGATAGCCTGTGCCTCGGCCTTGGTCTGCAAGGCAGCATCCTCAAGCTGGCCGACCTCCTCACGGAGGGGACCAACTCTGTCCAAAATCTCCGAGTAGTTGACCTGAGCTTCGACCCACTGCACTAGGGGACCGCAGGCCTTCGAGGCGCGGTTGACCTTGTCAAACGTGAACTCGTCCTTGCTCAAGAATTCGTTCCGCATCTTGATGCGGACGTTTCTGGTCATGTTCTTCTCGTTGTCGTAGTTGACGATGCTGGTGATGAAATCATCCTTCCTCACAATGGCGACGATCGACTTCCAATCCGAGGTCTTGTGTCCCAGGAGGGTGCAGACTGAGTCCAGGGCAAGCCTGACACCAGCAGGCGGGTTTTGCATGGAACGGACTTCAGTCAGGTGCTGCCTCTTGATGTTGCTGACACTCTTCTGTGCCTCCTCGACGGCAGGTTCGGCCTTGGCCAAATCGCCGAGCACAATCTCCCTTCTCTCCGCAACTTCCTTCTCTTGCTTTTCGAGCGCAGCCTGAACTTCAAGCGAGTGACTCTTCCTCTGCTCTGCCTCACTCTGGTCTGCAATCATGCGTTGAAGCTTCTCGTTGGCCTCGGCATCCTTCTGTTCGAGCTGGGCCTTCTTCTGGGCAAGACTCTTCCTCAGATCGCTAACCTTGTCGACAGTCTCACGCAGCTTCTCGAGACCGACGTTAAGATGGCGCTGCTGCTCCTCAAGATCCTCGCGCTTCTCGTTGTAAAGCCTGACGTATTGCGCGACGAAGTCCAAAAAGTGGCGCGGAGTCAAGTGCATGATCTTGTTCTGCTGCTTGCGGAGGCGGCCGTTGAAGCGATGCAGCGAGTAGTGGATGTACACCATTGCGTTCACCACTGCCTCACGGTGCGAGGGCGGCAGGTTGAGGTCTCTGTACGCAACCGGAATGCTGTCCGGGGACTTGAATTTGGCACGATCCAGGTCAACCGACTGCGTAAGTTCGGTGCCAACCTGGTAGAGTGCCTGGTCGGACCAATCACCGAACCAGTTGAGGACGCAACGGTTGAACAGGGCAGGAGAGGTGGCAGCCTTAGAGGATAGTCCTTCTTCGGGCGGGTTCATGGTGAACACAACGTGGAGGTTCTTGACAATCTGCTGTGTGAACCACTTGTACAGCTCCTCTTGCGAATCCAGAAGCAAGCCCTGGCGCTGTGCACCTTCCTTGCAAGACGTCATCAACGAGGCGTACTCGTCGCCCTCGAAGAGACCGGGGACCTCGGCGTTGGCAAGCAACGTGTTCATGCGCTCGAGGAAACCGGAGTCAAGGACGTTGGACTCGTCCATAATGAAGCAAATCTTCTCGCCCTTGCAACCACACCTGCGCAGGACATTCCGCAAGTCGTCATCGAAGTCTTCTGAGGAATACTTGCCGTGCACCTTGATTTGGTAGACTTTGAGGCCGTTCATCCAGGCGACGAAACGCGACAAGGTAGTCTTGCCGGAGCCACTGACACCAATCAGAATCAAGTGACCTTGAGGTTGACGGAAGACACGATCGATGCGAAGCACATGGTCCAGAACGTCGTTGAAGAGAATAAGAGGCACATCGACCTCTTCTTCGCAGAAGGTCTTGAGACGGGCTTTGACGAAGTCCCGAAGCTGTTCACGCTCCACAGGGACGTAGTTCTTGGAAAGCCAGTTGGAGTAGAGAATAGGGCCGCCAAGGGCCTTCTCCTCCTCGATCGTCGGAAAGTGGTCCATAGCGACTCGGGAAATGGCTTCTTCGGTCCACTTGCGCTCATCCTCAGCGATAAGACGATCCTGGAAAAGACGGAGAGCCTCATGAGCCCAGATCCTGACAAGCCCTTCGACGCTGAGGTTTTCAAGCGGCCTGATGGCCTCGTATATACCACGCACCCATCTCGTGAGCTCACGAGGCGAGTAGACGTAATGCGGCTGAATGTCAGGCGTGAAGCGTTTCTGGGATTCGGAGTAGACTTGGACCATGGCCTTGGTAAGGGGTTCGGCGTAGCCGCGCAGCGATGGGATAATCTTGAGCACAGCGTTGTTGAACGTGCCATAGATTTGCTGGAGAGAAAGCTCACCAGGGTAGTCGACCATGACAAGAGGGGAGTGGCGCAAGAAACGGAGACCCATGGCAGTACGACCGGCGTCAGTGGGCGGGTTACAGGCACCGACAAATTGGATGCGGTCAAGAGTGACCCAGCTCTTGTCCGAGGTTCTCCAGAAACCGTTCTGTTCAACCAGTTGCCTGATGAAAGAAATGGCGCGCTGAGTACCATAGTTGTCGGGGGCAGGCAAGTTGATCTCATCGCAGAAAAGGACAAGCCAGCGACCAATCTGGGTGGGGCTGAGGATAACGCCATTGAGCGTCTTGCGGTACTCGCAGTATTGTTCAAACGTCTTGATCAGGAGGTCCGGAGTGGTAGCACTCGAGAAGTTGAGACCGACAACCTCCATGTTGGGGAGCTTGCGAAGAGCGCTGAAAAGCGTCATGGTTTTACCGGAACCAGGGGGACCGCAAAGAAGCAGAGGTTTGTGCTCAGCAAGCCAAGAGTAGAGAACATCCTCGTGACGGACAGTGTCGATGGTGGGAATGACGACATCAGTCTGAATGATGGAATGGGTGTTGACTTCGACGTTAGGCACCTGGTTCTGCCAGAGCGTCCATTCAGCCCGGGGCAGGGCAACGTCGAAGTCAATCAGCGATGTGCCTCCGCTAAGTGGCGGAGTGTCCACAGTACTCAGGCCAGCAACCATGTCGCCAAACTCCTTACGTTCGGACAAGGGACAGTCACCGGTCAATGACCAAGTGAGTGCAAGAAGTAGCTTCTTGGACAGGAAGGCCTCGATCTGTTCGTCTTCAAGTGGGAAGTCGGGGTGCTGCACGTTATACTCGAGCATAGAGCGGCAAGTCTTGTTGAGGAGGGAAAACAGCGTGTTAAGGACGCGGATTTCAGTGTACTCCATGATGTGATTGAAGGGACGCGCACTGTCGAGAGCCTTGATGACGAACCCGTCATTGAGCAGACGATGCTCGAGAAGGTCGGCGACGAATTGCTGAAGCTGCAAAGCCTTCTGTGACATGACACCAGGAGCGACACTGTCATCTTCCAAGTCCTCGAAAGGTTTCTCACGCAGCTCGCCGAGGTAGTTGGCAATCATCATGTCGGTGGAAACAGTATCGGTGCTGAACCAGACCATACCGCAACGAGAGACGGTGGCCAAGGTTGCGTACTTCAGCGTCTCGACTTCGAACATAATACGGACGTTTGCCGGCAGGTTCAGACGTTCACCGTTCGGGAGTGTGAGCAGCTTGTTGTCGTCAAGCACACTGTTCAAGTTCTCAACCCACTCGGGATCGACATCGCCGTCGAAAATGATCCAGTGGCGCTTGGTGTCCTCTCCACGAAGGTTGTCGACAATCTTACGCAGAATACTCGTGAACAGACCGTCGGTCCATTCTCTCGTCGTGCTGTCCAAGTTGCCGTAAAGGTGCTCTTTCGACATGACCTTGGGGTCAATGACATGGCATACACCCTCCGTGCCCTCAACGCGCTGAAGCGCCTGCAGAAGCGTCTTCCACGCTGTGGATTTGCCGGAACCGGAAGAGCCAACCATCATGACACCGTGGTGCAGGTTCTGAATCTGATAGAGCTGAAGGACCTTCGTCATCCAGTTGTCGCTAACAACAAGACGGTTCTCGCTTGCAGTGTCGCGGATCGCCTGCTGAAGGGCCTCGAGCGGAGCGGGCACGTATTCGATCCCAGGGAAACAATCTTCCTCAATGTCCCTCATCGTTTCAACATCAGATTGGATAAGCTTGGGGGCCACCGTCTCGCGAAGACTCTGCAGCAAGATTTGAGATTCCATAACCTCATCGGTTTCGGTCAGCTCAGCGTCGTCTTTGCCCACGCGGTCACGCTTGAGTCCACCAGAGCTGACCAGCACACTCTTGAGTGCACGGAGACCAAAATCGTAATGGGCCTGCTTCGAGAGGGATTTGGAGCACTTGTCGAAGAACGGCACGATTTGGCTGGAGATTGGCTTAGCATGCGCGAAACCTTGAGAGTAGAGCATGACTTCAGCAATGAGTTCTTTGTCGGGCTTCGACATGGCAACGCTGCGGAACAGCTTCTTCAAGTTGTCAGGGAGGTTGGAACGGCCAGCATAACCAGGGTTCATGGTGATGAATAGGCCAGTGTTCAGATCAACACGAAGGTTGCGGCCGATCAGCTCAATCTGAGCCTTGTCGTCGGTAGCGCCCTTGCGCAGTCCAAGTTGGATGTTCTGCACCTGCTGAGAAACGGCAGACAAGATACGCTCTTCCAAACGGTTGAACTCGTCGAAACAGCCCCAGGCGCCGACCTGGCAAATACCAAGGAAGATACGTCCCATGGCCTGGAAGTCGAAAGTATCGTCACAGCAGAAAACAAGAGTGAAGCGACCGAGTTGAACACCAAGGGCCTTGACTGACTCGGTCTTGCCAGTACCTGCAGGTCCATAGGGAGAACCGCCAAGTCTTTGTGAGAGTGCCTGGGTAAGGGTCAAGAAACAACGGTCGGTAAGAGGAGTGCGGACAAGACGCTCAGTGACACCAAGGTATTCGTAACCGTAATCCAGCGTGGCATTGGCCATCTTGATCTTAAGACGTTGGAGGTGGTCGCCCTCGGCCTTGTACTCGTAGCGCATCTGCAGAAGCCATACGTGATGGTTCTCGGAATCGGCACCGAGAGTCTTCAGCTTGTCGATGACATCACGTTGGTGGACACACTCAGTAATCAGGTGTTCGCACTTCTTGCGCTGGATTGAGTCAAGATCTCCCAAAACAGCGGTGGCCAGAAGCTGTAAAATGGTAACTTGACGATCATAAAGGGCCGGAAGGGCGGAACCACCGTTGCGCAGGGCGTTGTCGACGTCCATGGTCCAGCAAGCCTGGGTAGCGAGGACAACAATCTGTGCCGGGTACTGAGCGATGTAGGCCTCGAAAACTTCCCGATCAATCGTCTCAGCCTGCAAAATGCCATTGAACTGCTCTACGGCCTCGCCAAGCAGCTCTGCCAGTGTAGTCTTCATGTTCAACTCAAGCGCACCCAGCCACTCGTTGATCTTGGGGGTCTTGATCAGGGAGATTTCCTTCTTCAGCTGAACCTTCTCGTCTTCCTTCGAGGTGAAGCCGGTGATGACGGAGTCTTCAGTGGTGATCAAGCCAGACAGACCAGCAAACATCTTGCGCAGATGCTTCGCGATTCTGACCGTATCATTGCTGTTACCAATGATCTCGAGCAAGTCTTCGTCGCCAACAAAGTAGAAACGAGGGAAGGAGACACGCTCGCGCTCAAGGTACTCTCCGAGGGCCTTCTGGATCTTGTTGAGCAGCTCTTCGAGACGCTCAAGTGACTTCTGCACACCGGGAATAGCCAGGACATCGAGAATGAAAGGCGAACGAGAGACCTTCTTCATGACGTTCAGGAACTCGGAGTTGATATTCTGGAATCGAGAGGACTCCATCGGCAGGAGGTGCTTAATGTCGGCATTTCCCGTGAAAACGCCCTCCAAGTACACCCATTGACGCTGGACATCAATCCAAACATCGAAGAGTACGTGGATGCGGTTGAGTTTCTCCTCCCAAGACGATGCTTCTTCCTCGAACTCCTTGTAGTACGGAGAGTGCCTCATAGCCTGCAGAGAGTTCAAGTTCTCGCTGCATTTGGCAAAGAGATCGTCCCAACCACGAATCAGGCGACACTTGTTCTGGTAGGATACAAGTTCCAGAGAGTAGTTTTGCCAAGTTTCACGGACTTGCCTCAAGAACTCCTCGAGAGCCATTTCACCCATGGCTTGGGTGATGACATCGCGGATGACATTCTCGCTCTGGGCCAGCTGGAGATCCCAAACATCCCCCAAAGTCATTGACAAGGGCGAGTATCTCTTAGTCGGCTTCAGGGCGCGGAAGATCTTCACCCAATGACGCTCGCGGACAGCTTCAGAACGCATATCGGAAAGGAGGGGGTTGACCTTGAGCAAACCCTTGAGATGGTTCTGCACATGCTCAAAAGCGGCATACTGGCGCATGCGACTGGGCATCTCCTTAGTCATCTTGATCAGATTGTCGAGGGACTGGCGGAGCTTGCGAGGCTGAATACTCGTCCAGAGAGTGTCCTTGAGGTCGTTCAGACTGCTCCAGATGGTGGAGAGCGCAGCCCAAACCGACTTGAAATCCTGGACTTCCTCGAGGAGAGTGGGCAAGATACTCTCTCCGCTAGGTGGAAGATCAAGAGCTTCCTTGGCTTCAGATACCATCCTCGCCTCCTCGCTGAGCTGGGTGAGCTTCTGATCGAAGGTTTGCAGGGTGGCGGACGCCTCCTCCGGAGGAATTGTACCAGAAACAGGCTTCTCTTCGTTCCACTGCCCGACGAGCTCGGTGATCTTGTCGGTCATCACCTTGTCCTGGGCAGTAAGTCTCGCCCTGAGCGCATCCGTCTGATCGTTGACAATCTTGCTCTTCCGGCTGAGAATCTCGTTGAGAGTCGCCCACTCGTGATCAATCTGGTCACAGTCCAGCCAGTCTTGAGGGAATTGGTAGCGCTGACGAGTGAGCGTAGTCTGTCCCTGCCTGAAAATTTCAACCTCGGGAGCCAAGGTCTTGACCTTCTGCTTGCATTGCTTGACGGAAGTGATGAAGTGAACGACTTGAGCAGTAGAGGACGACTCGAGAGACTGGCCCTCAAGGTCCTTACGCGCCTTTTCGATCTCTGCGTAGACCTCTGCCATACGTGCTCCAAGGCGAGCGGCAAACTTGACAAGAATCTCATGCTGCCACTGGTCGTACTTGGCGTTGACCTTCATCTGGACTTGCTCGTAGTCGATTGTGACATTGCCAAAGGTGCGGCTGACATCCGAGGTATCGAAGGTTGAGCGTGTCTTGCGGATGTCCTGCAGCAGTTGCAGCCATTTGCGGAGCTCGTCTCCAAGGATATCGTACACTTGATCCGACTTAAGATCCCAAAGGGATTGGAAACGCAGCCAGTCATCGACGTAAACGCTGACTTCCCTGATCTTTTCTTCGATGGCACCGTACACACGGGTCAGTGACTCGGTGCAGCGGCTGGGAAGGTCCACAAAGCGGAGGCTGGCGGGATCCTGAACGGCTTCAAGACGCATATCGTATCGTGAGGACTTGATCTTCTCGAGCCTGCAAATAACGCCGAGCCACTCATGCAACTGGTCAAGCCAGCTAGCGCGGGCAAACTCCAGCGGAGGGTCAAGGTAGATGACCTGGTTGCGCATGGTGATTTCGTGAATGAGGTGGGACAGGCGGGGGCGACTTTTCTCTGCGCTCTCAGACGAAGAAGTAGTAGGCCGACCATCAAGGTCAGAGCCCTCGGCCCTCTCGAAAGCTTGGATCCACTCCTGGATGGCGGTGCTCAGACGAACAAGAAGAGTGCGCTCGATCCTAGAGTTCAACTCGGAGACGTAGTAAGGAAGGTTGACGTAGTTCTCGAGGTTAAGTTGATCGACAGCGCGCTGGATCAAATCCAAACTGGAACGGAAAGAATCGTACTTGTAAGGGCAGGTTTCGAGGTCGACAAGAGCCTTTTGGATGTTGGCGTGAATGGTCTTGAGGGTTTCCGTCTTGTTTTGAAGGAGCGAAACAGCTGCGGCGAACTCCCGGACGAACTGGACGTGCTTGCTTTCACCTCTAGCCGGAGCCAAGGAGTGATCCGTTGTCGCGGCGAGCGGGCCTTGCCTGATGTGCAAGTCATAAGCGTGAACAAAACTCTCCCACTTCAGAGGGACACCCTTTGTGATCAAGCTTTGAGCATCGTTCTGGTAGCCGTGCAGGAGTATGGAAACCTCAACCATTTCGGTAATCGCACGAGTAGTCTGCGAGTACGTACGTACACTCTCCATCATGCTGACAGCGTAGGGGTATACACGCTTGGCCTCTTTCGAGATGTTGTTGATAGCGTGAGGAACCTGATAGTTGAGCCAGAGAAGGTTGCGCACTTCCTTGAACAGGGCGATGACCTGGTGGTCAAAGTTGACGCCTAATTCCAAAGAGTTGCCGGCAGCACGGTTCCGAGAAACGCTGAAGAGACGGCCGGAAATGGACAGGTTACGCCTCTGCACTTCCTTCAGCCAGGCTTCGTAGATTGGCCGCGTATCGAGCTTTTTCCTGAACATGTTGCTCTCGCTCTGAAGCTTTTGGCCTTCCATGTGGAGACTCCAATCCTTGCCGAGAATGTTCTCAACCTTGCCCATGTAGCCATCCAGCTGACGCTCAATCTGGCGCGCCCAAATGACAGCGCCAGAGACCGGCGGGAGATCCCGGAGCTGGGCCATCGCGTGAGCTTCCGAGTGTCCGTACTGTTGCTTGAAGCGCTCGTGCAATGCCGAGATGTCTTGCTTGACATTATCAATTAGCTGAGTCTGGTACTCAGAAATGGCGCCCCGAATCTTCGGTCTGACGAAAAGGGCGTTGAACTTGGAAAAGACGCGGAACATCTCGTTGGCGTTCTTCGCCGTAGCCAGACGATCTCTCAGCCTGGCAATAATGGAGTTCTCAACACGAGATGTACGCTCGTTGTACGTCATCTCAGCCTGCTCCCATATGCGGGTTCCTTCGGGAGTAACGTCCAAGACATCGACATCCTTCAGAGCTGCATAGGCCTGGGCAACCTCCTCGACAGCGTCAACATCGCCAATCTCCTCCACGATGACAGCGTCGTCCTTTGCGTTATCGGAGATTTCTCTGACTGTGGTGCTGGGACCGAGCACATTGACGATGGTGCGCTGGAGTTGCTCGTGGTTCTTCCGGAAGGTCGTGATGTACTTGAGCCTATCCTGGGTCCGGATGTGCCGAGGCTGGATCTTGATGGGGATGAACTTCTCGTTCCTCCGCCGGGACACTTCACGCGCCACGTTAGTAAACTCCTTGACGTTGTCGTCCCATGCGCGCCAAACGCCCTCGGCGAGCTTCATGGTCGCATCAAAATCAGGGAACTCTTGGTGCATAAGCTCGCGACCATTAAGGAGGAAGTGTATCCGAGCATCCAAATCACCCGAGATGGCTTCCACCAATGCAAGAGCGCGCTTGATGGGGTACGGAGAGGCACGGAGCTTCTTGTTCAAGTGGCCGAAGATCAGGTTGATGGAATCCTGCACCTTCTCCAACGAGGTCGCAGACAGAAGCTCATCAAGAGGGAAATCGCGCATCAGTAGGTTGTACTTCTGCACGGTTTCCATGGTCTCTTTCAAGCCCGTGTCGGTGCTGAAGCTGACTGTAGCCTGGAATCGCTTCGCATGGCGGAGCACATCCATGGTGAGGGACACGCCATCGCTGCGAAGCTGCTGCTCGATTCCAGCCAGAGCCGACTCCATGTTCAGCCAGAAATTAATTTCTTGATTCGCGGTACCGCTGGCAGGATCGCGATTCGTCTTCGTAATCGTCTGTATCGACCTAATCCACCCATTGACAATGTTCTGCAGGTTGTTCAAGAACTTGCTGTCGTCCAACAAGGCCGCGGGGATGAGGTCAATGGTCGGCTTGATCCCCTTGGCCTGGGCATCCTCCAACGCATTTTGAATTACATCAGGTTGAGCCAACAAAAGCTCGGGTATCTCGGTGTTCTGCTGCAACTGAAGCAAACTCAACTCTAGCTCTGCAATCCTCTTCTTAGCGCCAGGAATGCCGGTTCTGGCATCGACGTCCCCTTTGCTCCAGCTCGGGTGGAGCGCCGCCTGGCTCTTCGTGTACGCATCAAAATAGGGCGCCAGCGCCAGGTGAACGAGAGAGTGTAGGGCCTCGAATGGAGAGCTGAGGGGGCCCTGGCTATTCGTGGTGGTGTCCGACGAGGCAATTCCGGGGAGATTGATGACCTGGATCTGCTGGCTGATGGGCGCGGCCGGGTTAATGGGCTGCGGACCCTTCAGGATGGCGATGCAGGCATCGTAGGAGCTCGTGGCGGACAGCTCGGAGGTCAGCGTGTAGACGTAGCGCAGCGTCGGGACTAAACGAAATGAGTGATCAGCAACGATCTGAGGCGGAGGCGAGCGCGCAGACGAACCTTCCGACCCGTTCGCGGCGTCAATCGGCTCTTGGTCGCTGATGATTCTCTGCACATAGAGCGCAACCTGCGACTCGAGAGCGAAGCGTGTGCAGCGCTGCAGCGTATCGGCCAGCAGCGACTCGGACAGCAGGCTCCCGGGCGCAGCAAGATCCTCCTCGGAGGCGCCCAGGGTGACGCTCAGGACTTTGACGAGATGGTCGACTATGACTTGCGGATCTATCGAGGTGGATGTGGGTGCGGGCTGCTTGGGCGCGGAGATGCCGTTGGCGGCGGCCCCTGGGGTTGTGACCAAGGGGTCCTCCATGGTGTGATTCGGTGTGGAAATCAAAGCGGTTCAAGACATGTGTTCCGGCGGACGGCGAGGAGGGAGCGGCGACGGGGAAAGCGAGGCCGCGGACGGGAAAGGCGAAGGGAGCGGCGGATGCGGGATGCGGCGGTGCGGTGTGGTTGTTGACGGAAGCAACAAAATACGCCTTCGGCGGGCGCGCTGCATCCAACGCACGCGCGGGCGACACGTCTTGCCCCTGCACCAACCAAATCGCGCCCGGTGCCGGAGACGGATAAGCTTGTTTCCACGCTCCACCCTCCACCGCCTGCCATCACCGCCTTCTCGCCTGAGTTGCCCTCTGCTCGTTCCGTCGCACGCCCGTCGGCATCATCCGAAATTTTGCTTGTCTCAGTTCCTGCTGACCCTTGCTGCCTGCTGTTTCGCGTCGCGTTCCTCATGCTCCACCCCGCATATCAATTGCTCTGTAATCCGATAGCTTGCCGCACCCTGCCGATCACACCCGTTCCCGCTAAGGAACACTTGCCGCTCGGACCACGGGTGCACAGGCGGGACAAGCTGTACCTACGCAGGTGCCGCTTGCCTTTCAACCATCAGCAGCACCAAGAGCATCCTACTGTTCTGCAACCCGCACAAGTCTGCCGGCAGGATCGATCTGGCCCAGACTCACTCAGCTTGCGGCTTCGGCGTTTCTTGGCAACTGTTTCAACAAGGGTTCATAGCACTGCGGTTCGCTGGCTGTAAAGAGATGGCCAGGATTTCTGTCGACGTGGCACGCAATACCAACTATCCAGCCCTCAGGGCTGTGACCCTTGGGGCGAGCTTCTGATGTGCGCTTGATGCTCTGGATACATACTGCCCCTGTGAAGAAATGCGCCTTCCTGTGGCGTATGGGTCGCATGGTGGCCAAAACTCACTATTGTATGCTCAAGCTACACTACCTGCGCTACTGACCGCCTACGATAAAGACACCTGGAATTCTGAAGGACTTTTCTCAATTGGTTTTCCGTGTCCTTTCTCAGGGACATGGCACACACGCGTTCTATTGGGATATCTATCACACAGCCTTCTTCTTGCGCCAGCGCACCATCTACACCTACACCCTCGACGACAGCCTCTTCTTCAACAACTCATACCTCAGCAAATCCCCAACACTCGGCACAATCTTCTCCCGAGCCTTCTCGAAGTCCTCCAGATTGACCTCAGCACTCTTCCGCCTGAGCGCGTTCTGGCCAGCCTGCCTCAACAAACTGCCCAGATCCGCACCCGAGTAGTTCTCGCAGACCCTTGCGAATTCTGCATAACGCTCATCGATGGGAGTGCGCTTGATGAGGGCCCTGAGGATCTCTGCGCGCTCGCTGGGGCCGGGGAGGCCAACGAAGAGCATAGTCTCCAAGCGGCCAGGTCGCAGCATGGCGTCATCGATCATATCGGGACGGTTCGTGGCAGCGATCAGGTAGATTCCCTCACGAGTGCTCAAGCCATCAAGCTCGGTGAGCAACGTGTTGACAACGCGGGCGGATGCTTCGGACTGTGAATCGTTGCGTTTGGGCACGAGCGCGTCGAGCTCATCGAAAAAGATGACGCATGGAACGGAAGAGCGTGCGCGGGAGAAGACCTGGCGAACAGCGCGCTCGGATTCTCCGACGTATTTGTTGAGCAGTTCTGGTCCCTTGACGCTGATGAAGTTGGCCTTGGACTCGTTGGCCACAGCCTTTGCCAGTAGCGTCTTTCCACAACCCGGAGGTCCCCAGAGTAATACGCCAGTTGGGGCTGTAATACCAACTTGCTTGTACCTGTCTGGATGCTGAATCGGCTCAACGATGGCCATCTGGAGCTCCTCGCGGATATCTTCCAGAGCACCGATATCCTCCCATGTGGTGTCTGGCACTGTGGCAAAGCCCTCGCGCTTAGAGGAAGGTTGAATACCAGGCAGAACCGTGTTGAACGCCTCCATCGTGATAGCAAGGGTTTCAAAACCGGCTGGACGTGGTAGGTCTCTCCGTTTGGCAACTCGCACAAGCCGAGTGATGCTCTTGTCATCCTCATCTCCTCCTATTATCTCTCCACCATCGACATCCATCTCTTGCTCAGCCTCCCGACCCTGCTGTTCAAGAGCTTCCCTGTAACGATCCATAGCCCACGAGCCGGCCTTGCCGACAAGATCTCGCAGATCGGCACCCACAAATCCACCAGTTCTCTTCGCTAATTGAGTGTAATCAACATCATCGGAGACCTTGACCTCTCGTGTTTGAGCCCGAAGAATCAATTCCCTCATCTTTTCATTTGGAACACCCATGTTGATTTCCGTGTCGAACCTACCACCTCGTCTTAGAGCCGGATCGATGCTGTCGGGCCTGTTGGTGGCAGCAAGGACAATGACAGGTTTGCCATCATTCGCTTCCATAGCTAGACTATCCATGGAAATGAGCAGCTGTGCCACGATACGTTTTTCCATCTGGCTCTGTGATGTATCTCTCTTCGGAGCAATGACATCGATCTCGTCGATGAACAGCAAACACGGTGCATTCTTCCGAGCTTCTTCGAAATGTTCCCTCACTTGCTTCTCGGACTCCCCGGACATTCCAGAAACGACAGACGGGCCAAGGATCTCGATCAGCGGTATACCCATCTTGGCCGCAAATGCCTTCGAAATCATGGTCTTACCACATCCTGGCGGGCCATGCAGAAGAACACCACGGGGAATAGGAATCTTGGCAGCAGTGTACTCTTCCGGACGGAGCAACGGTAGCACGAGAAGCTCCTTCAACTGGCGCTTCACGTGTCCAACACCGCCGCAATCCTCCAGCTTTATGTGCGTCGGAGTCGCGATGTTGATCTCGGTCTTCGATTCGCCCTTCCTCTTCTTCTTTACCGGCTGTCCGTCGGGCAACCGCTGACCATCCCGCTTCTTCGCAGCCGCCTCGGCGGCAGCCGTCTGCTTAGCCAAATTCCCGCGCAGCGCTACATTCATTGCGTTTTCCGACACGGCCTTTTGTCCCTTCTCCTGCTCGTCTCCGAGATCGGCGTCAATCGGTGCCATCTCATCGTCTCCACTTGCTTCGTCCTCCTTCATGACGTCTAGCACACGTTCGATGCTGTCCTCTAGCGGTTTTCGAGGCCGTCTTGCGAGAGAAGAATTGGAGCGCTTGATCCAGTCGGACACGGTGGAGACCGAGAGATTTGGATTTTCGCCGGGCTGCTCATCGACAAGGTTGCGGATGACTTGGAAGACCTCTTTATCAAGGCCCTGCCGGAGGGACGGTCGGCCCTTGCCGCGGACTGATGGCATCTTGTATGGGGAAATACGACAAGGCGAGAAAGAGGACGTCGCGAGTTCGCTCTTAGATTTCGGTCGCGTGGGGCCAAGCGGCCGGTTTGCGGGTCGGTGGTGAGCAGCTCTCAAGGCCAGCGTGCCTGGCAGAAAATCAATGGACTGCGGACATCGGCTCCAGGAAATTTCTCAGGCCCGGCGGACGCACTGACGCACTGACGCACTTGCAGGGGTCTGCGATAAGCCGCCGATAAGCTGGCCCTGTCTTAAGCGCCTTGGCGGCGCATCATACGCACTGCCCGACGCCGGAGTTGTCTTGCGACTCGCAACTTCTGAGACTCGCTCGCAGCCGTCGACAGTCATGGGCAACTCCGGGAGCACCCATAAGATATCTGCACAGGATAAGTGAGTTATAGCTTTGCGCCCCCTCTGCGCCCTTGTCCAACACGTCTCGCATACGCGCAGCTAACGCCGCGCGCCCACTACCCAGAGCTATCCTGGACATGAAGATTCAACGAGACAAGCTACACCAGTACCAAAAGAAGATCATCATCATCACCAGCCGCGAGACCGAGGTCGCGAAAGAATGCCTGAAAAAGGGTGACAAGCGGCGCGCCTTGCTGGCCCTGCGTCGGAAGAAGTACCAGGAATCGCTGCTGCAGAAGACCGACGCCCAGCTTGCCCAACTCGAGACGCTCACGAGCGATGTTGAGTTTGCGCTAGTGCAAAAGGATGTGTTATTCGGTCTACAACAAGGCACGAGCGTGCTAAAGGAGATTCACAAGGAGATGGGCGGGCTAGAGAATGTGGAGAAGCTCATGGGTGAGAATGAAGAGGCGCAGGCATACCAAAGAGTTAGTACCAACCAGCACATCACAGCAGCCATTCAAGCTGCGGCCACAAAGGCCTCTGGAGACATCTTGTGTCGCCATTTGAACTGGGAGCAACCCTGCCCATGGTTGTGGCCGTTACTATGGTCATGGACCACGCGGAAGGTTTACCTCATGACCAGCTGCGCTTTGGCCACCTGTTGACGGAATGAGAATGAAGCGCCAATACTGACAACCACTACAGGAGATAAGTGAAATGCTTGCCGGCAGAATGTCCAACCAAGACGAGGACGAGGTGGAGGACGAACTAGATGCGCTTGAGAAGGAAATGAACGGCACCAGACTCCCAGAGAATCTACCGGATGCTCCGACTGTAGTTCCCGACGCTGGACAGGCAGAACGCGGTTCTGCGCGGGAGAGAGCCGAGGCAAGAAGACAGGAGCAGGCAACCATGCGCGCGGAACCGATGCTTGCATGATCTGTCGGTGGTTGGCATTTTGTTGGCTGTCTGCTGCATGCATTTCAGCAAGGCGTTGGGGCATCATCTTCTGGGCAGGGCAACGGCGGAGCACATGTTGGTTTTACATAGAGATATCCGCAACGTAATCTTGACTCATAAGGAAAGCTGAGCGCTGGTGGCCCAGCATCACTTCTCACGTGCGGACGCGCATATGCGTTGACGATCTAAGCCAGCAGGATGACAGCCTTGTCTCCGCAGCAGCTAGCTTGCCCGTTATCGCGGCTACGATTGCTGTTTCCCGATCGCATGACGCGAAGTCCATCGACACTCCGCCGTTGTCGTCACGATGTCTCTGAAATTTCCAATCTCCGGACAGCAAGCCCTCGCGAGTTGTGCAGGATCCGCCGGCGTGGAGAAGACGCAACATGAGCGTGTCAGAGCTTCTGCGTTGCCCCTCCCCCGCCATTTGCTGCTGCGGGCCCTCCTGGCATCATCACCTACCCTAGCTCTCAGGATTCATACATCGCCAAACAAAAATATACACCGGCATCAGCGTCAAGTTTCCCGGAGAATACAACGCATATAGTAGCTGGGAAGAATGTCGCATCACTGCCACGACGAGCACGCTGGCCACGGGCACGGCCACGGCGACGACCACGGGCACGTACACGACCATAGCGACGACATCACACCGGCGCTGCAGTCGCTACTGTACGAACAAGTCGACTTCGCGGGCGTCAACACGCTGAACGAGGAGACGCCTCGCGCAGGCGCCGCCATCCTGCAAAAGACGTGGACGCAACGCCTGGAACCCGAGCCAGAGCTAGCCAGCGATGCCGACGAGCAGCTGCTCATGCTCGTTCCGTGAGTCAGCCACCTACTTGCAAGCGGCGCAGACCCTCTCGCCGATCGCTAGTCTCGAGCTCTCGGTCACCATAGCTGACGCTCTCCCTCTCCCCAAAAACCAGCTTCACCGGCCAAGTCCGCCTCCACGCCATCCTGCTCCGCACCAGCGCCACCTCGTCCGCGCCCAAGACGCTCAAAGTCTTCCTCAACCGCGACGACCTCGACTTCGGCACCGCGTCCGACCTGCAGCCGACGCAGACGGTCGAGCTCTCCCAGACCAACGACGTCCAGGAGCTGCCGGTCAAGCGCGCCCTCTTCAACACCACCCGCTCGCTCGCCCTCTTCTTCGAGGACAACTTCGGCCAGGGCGACGAGGACGTCACCCGCATCAGCTACCTCGCCTTCAAGGGCGAGTTCATGAAGCTGAACAAGGAGCCCGTCAACTTCCTGTACGAGGCTGCTGCCAACCCGTCGGATCACAAGGTCAAAGGAACGAGCGCATTGGGTATGGGAAGCGGCATCGGTGGTCCAGGTGGCGGCAGAGACGGAGCTTAGGATGAGCTTGTTGGGATGAGTTATAAGCATGAGTTGGAGACGGAGAGCTTGGGTAAGCAATACTACGCGGCCCCGGAGGGGGAAATAAAGAAGAGTGATATCAGCCAAGAGGCAACTTGTATGTTTAGCATGACACATAGCGTAAGACAGCGGAGTTACAGTGGTATTATTTATTCAATCCTCGGAAACTATAATTATCCATGAGAACTCCAGGAATGCTACCTTCGAGGTCTCACGCATCCTCTATTGTACCGAGCAATGTACGGCTCCAAAATGGTCTGTATGACGCCTGGACAACCGCTGAAGAATATGGTTTGCTGGAAAAGAAAGAAACCGAGGAATGCCGTTAACCTAGCAAAACGTGAATATCGATTGAGAGGACCTACTTCGCATGACCCTTGACCTCAAGCGTCCCAAACCGGCGCCTGATCAACGCTTCTCCCAATTGAGTGACCCGCAGCACCCAACCGCGACGAGTCCAGCAGGGTGTGCGTGTGCGTGCGTGCCCCAGTTCAAAACGCCCATCGAGCTCAACAGCTCCGCGGACGTATGACCCAGCCGCAAGTCAAGCCCGGCACCATCCAAGCCCTTAATTATACGGCAGCCCGCATCCCCACCAGCATTGCCTTTTGATCTCTTTTTGCCCCCTCCCACACACCCAAAAACCGTCCCTTCCTTTCCGATCCCATCCCATCCCATCCCATCCGTTCCCATCCCATCCCAAATTTATCCCAGCACCATCCGTCCCGTCCCTCCCCCCATCCCCACAAATCACACGTGCTTCGTCGTCCCGATGACCTCGCCGCGCACCAGCGCCCAGTCGATGCTCGCGTCCAGCTCCTCGTCGACGAGGCCGCACAGGGCGACGTTGTCGCCGCGGATGAGGTACAGGCCGTGCTGCACCTCGGTCGACGGCTCCGGGTCGTCAGCGGGGCGGATGACGCGCTCCCACGTGTCCGACAGCACCAGGTTCGTCATCTGGTCGCACGACAGCAGCGTCCCGACCAGCGTCCGGCTGTCGACTGTGATGATGCAGATCTTCTCTGTGTGGGTGGGTGGAAAGTGTGTGTGTTAGCGTGGGTGGGCTGAGAGTCGGAGGGTTGGTGGGTGGGTGGGTGTGGCCGGGAGAGAGCGGTGGTGGGAATGGAAAATATGTGGGCAGATGAATGTGTATATGGAGAGTATGGTTGGTGGCGGCGCGGCATGGTCGGACGCAAAGGGAAGGGAAAAAAACGTACTGTTGATGTAGGATTGGAGTGACATCTTTGCCGGAGCTTCGCTCAGCGATGCGACCCAGTTGCGGCGACACGGACGGATTAGGTGTGGACAGCGGCGATCAAGGTCGGCGGGGGTGTGGCGGCCAGCTCCCGGTGCTATTTGGCAGCTCTGTGAAAGCTTCGCGGGGCGGTGGAGGAGAGGAGAAGGGAAGCCGGGGATTTCTGCGCGCGAGGCTGTCGCGATGGCGGGAGCTGCAGTCGGGGTCCCGCGCGTTGCCTGCCGTGACGCGTGCGGGCGAGCTCGGGCCGAGACCACACCAGCGCGCGGCGGGCTGATGAATGCTCTCACGAGAATCTTGGGGCGCACTCCTCCAAAGAAATTGCGCTATGTTTTCCTGGTCTTGGAATAGAAACACCAGGGTATCTAGCTAATACTACAGCTATTCTCCAGCCCGCTGCGCCGGAAAGCTCCAGTAATCTACCCAAGGGAACAATTTAATTGTCCGCAAACGGCGTGGCATCCTGATCATCAAGCGTGAACGGCCAGGTCGGAATGTAAAGCATGTCTTCGTCAATTCAGGACTTCAACAACCACCGCCAAGAACCCAGAACATGTCTATTTATACAACGCGCTTGACCTATGCCCTTTCAGCCAGGGTTCAAAATGGCATTTTCCCAGAGGGACTTACCTCAAAGAACCTCTTGAGCCACCACACCTGAAAGACACCCTCACCGGCCAGCACGAGCAGTTGGAAGATGCTCCACCACTTGACTCTGGCGTTGGTGCTCTCAGCAGTGTTCCTGTGCGTCCTCTCTCTGACCACGATGTATCCCTGCTCGTCCTTGACCGAAGCGATGAGTTCCGAGAGTTGGCGGACTGGAAGCTGTTAGAAATGCACGCCGCAAAACACGCCGTGTGGCTTGTACGTACCCTCCTTCTCCAATGGATCCTGCGGGGCCTCGGACTCGGGGACGTAGACAATGCCGTGGACGTTGAATGAGACCTCCTTCGTGTTGGCGGCCCAGTGCTCGTTGCTGAAGCAGTACGTGTACCTGCCGTCCTGGTGGGCGGTGAAGGAGTGGTCGCCGGAAGAAACACTGCGCTCGTGGGTCTGCATGTTGTTCGACGGGGTTTGGACCTATAACGACGGTATCAGCACCGCTTCCCTGGGCCTTGCGTGGCCAATTGGCGTGTTGACGCACCCAGAAGTCGATTTCCAGGTTGCCGCTGCCGCCAAACTCGCGGTCGCCGACCTGGAAGGTCACGGTCATCTTGTCATCGGCATGGAGCTGCTCGTGGAAGCATTCGCGCGAGTGGGCCTTGAGCTGGATGTTGTGGGCCGAAACAAGGCTGACGAGAGAGCCGAAGGCGGCGACGACGGCGGCGGAGGGGAACAGCATTGCGGCGGGTGGAGGCGTGCTGCGGTTGCAAGACGGCGATATTATTCTGGGCTGCTGTTGGAGCTTCGGGGCACCGGCGTAAGGAGTGTTGATCGCGAGCTGCCAGGTTGCAACGGCGAAAGTTCGGGAGCGGGCCCTAGTTGCAGATCTCGCGCCCCGGGAAACGACACGGCTCCATCCCAACCACCACCATGCAACATTTCCATCCCCCAGGCTTGCAATTCTGCCAGCTGTGCAATTATTTGCAAATACATCCATCAAGTATCCCAGGGCTGCCAACAAAGCAAATGACACGCACGACCAGAAATGGATGGCACTGCGAAACACATGATGAACATCCTGCATGATAGATAGTATTTCCTTTGATTTTGTCCTCACCGTAGTTTGATCGCTGCGTATCCATCAAAGCCTTCAATCTCCAGCTCAGAATGTGCGGCAGTGCGTTGCTATCGCATATCCTGAATTCTCCTCATCCTCGATACTGCTCAAAGCAGGCCACACCTTCCCCAGATGTTGCGGTCCATGTGCGCTTTGGACGGTATAAATCTTGCTTGGTTGGGGAATGAGCATTACACCAGCCTTTCGACTCCTCGTCGGGGTTCGTTTTCGTCTATCCACCGTGAGGGTGAGTCGAAAGAGCTTGGGAAGAATATGGATGCGCCAATCAGCGCGATTCGCGATTCCGATTCGGGAAGTTCCTGAATCATCAAGCTAAACGCTTGCGTCGAGGCTGGAGGCACAGGAATGGATCCGCGCCAGCTGTCACCATGCGCAGTCTGTTGCAAAATGCCCGCATACCCAGCTTTCGAGCAGCTCACGCAGCGAATGTTCTGCTAGGCGGACCGAGTAGCAGAGACCGATGCATATTCGGTCGGGGCACCAGATTTCCAACCAACGGGAACCTTGACGCGCGGAACGAACTAGTCGCTCTCATACGGGCATTCTTGCTGCTGTGGAAAACGGAGTCTCTCTGTAGGGCGCATGTAAGCTCAGAATACCAGCCAGCCCTGTCGCACCCGGCCAGGCTACGTCAATGGCTCTGGACCATCTCAGAGGAGTCTCAAGGACCGGCCCAAGATGCTACTATGCCTGTAATGCGGTCTACTGCATCTGGTAGCGGCCATGTGGAGTGTGGGGCGCGCGCCGGTCGGATGCTCAATTCCTCGTGCGCCCGTAGCGCAGGTGAGCCCGCCTTGGTGGTGAAAATAGCCGTACCCTCCTTCCTGACGCGAAGCAGCGCGAATGTGCAGAGTTGGGGCTCCCAATCCGGACTAGCGGCGCAAGTGGGTGTTTATAGGGACCTTCGCCTTCCACCATCCGACTCTCTTCTCGTCTCTACAACAAAACCTTGAGTTCGCGACACCACCGCGCTTCACACCAAGCGTGTCAAACCTTGTCGCACGCCTCGAAGTTTGTTGTCACTGCAATCTTCAAGCCGCTTCGTCGTCGCCCGCTCTCACAAGCACTCCGCCTCACCCGAGTTGGTCACCCACGTCCCTACTTCAAAAATGGCCAGCTTCAAGTACCTCGACATGAACAAGATCGACCCCGGCTGGGCACGCAAGCACAGGATGACCCTTTGGGCTTCCGGAGTCAGCCCCGTAAGTCATAGATCTTTCTCTTGCCCTCACCGTTTGAACCGTGTGCTTCACCTTACTACCGGATCGCAACACCACCTGGTGGCCAGGGTCTGCGTTCCAAGATCATCCTGGAGCACTCCGAAGACGTGTAGCTCGTTGATCGAGCATGGGAATCATCACTACCTTCACTCTTCGACGCTTCACCTGGTTGAAATGCTCAGCTAACACTTACCTGCAGTACAAGGTTGAAAAGATCTGTGCCAAGCCGAGCTTCTCCGAGATGGCCGCAAGTGCTGAAAAGGAGTACGCCATCGACGAGGCTCTCGCCAAGGCCAAGGAAGAGGGCGCCAAAGAGGCTCTTCAGAAGGCGGCTGCCGAGAACAAGGCCGCTCAGAAGAACAACAGTGCCAAGCCATCCGCCCTCAAGGACACCACTGTCAGCTTCGCCACTGCTCCCGCCAACAACAACGCTGGCACCGCCAAGGACGCTGACTCGGAGGAGAAGAAGGCTGGCTCTGGCAAGCCCAGCTTCACCTTCAGCGCTGAGGAGGACAAGCTGCTCTTGGAGCTCAAGAACGAGAACAAGTCCTGGAAGGACATCGCTAAGCAGCTCAAGAAGCCTCAGGATGCTGTGAAGAACCGCTTCAAGGAGATTGGTTCCGACGACCAGAAGACCGTGCCTCAGAAGGAGTCCAAGGAGTCGAAGAAGGAGTCTAAGAAGGAGGCGAAGGAGTCTAAGAAGGAGTCGAAGGAGTCCAAGAAGGAGTCCAAGAAGGCCAACCGTGACAAGACCAACGGAAACTCCGCCACTCAGCCCGAATTGCCCAACCGTGAGGCTGACCAGAGCGAGGATTGGGATCTCCAGACCATCACCGAGGCCGACGAGGAAGACTACCTTATCCTCTACCCGGACAGCGTCTTTGACGAGGATGCGGTAAGTAGTCAGTCCTGCTTATCTTTGCTCGTACCGCGCTGACTGACCTCGATAGCTGGTCGCCATGGCTCGTGCCATGTACGAGGATCACGAAAACTACTACCAGCGCATCGTCAGCCGCATCTACGACGCCACCGGCCAGCGTATCAGCATGTCCGCGGTCAAGCGCAAGGTCGCCGAGGCCCGCAACCAGCGTGAGTTCAACCCAATCAGATCCCCTCCTTGTCGTGATACAGCCTAACGCCTCGCAAGCGCCCCCTTCGCCTGTCGTCGAAGCCCATGATACGGGTAGCTACATTGGAAGCCTCTGAATGCTACTATGTCACAGGCCGCGGTCACCACGAGACCGGCAACTGATTCCTCTCGTCCTTCTGACGGTTTTGGCAATTGGATTTCGCCCTTGATTACAACATCACCTCGGCGGACTCGGACAACTGCACGATTGCTAAACCTCATCATCGACGGGAAATGATGGTCTGCATCAACAAACCGGCTTTATTTCTTTCTTTGTGGGACAACAGCTCGTTTTATCGCTCTCTCGGACTTGGTACATGCCGGAGCATCTCTTGAGCTTGAAAAGGTCTTTGATTCCCACCTCACTCTTCTGCGATACCCAAGGTTTTCTCTTTTACTCGGGAATGACTGCTCAACTGGCGCTTTGAGACCGCTTCGTGCGAGTTTCTTAGCCGATTTCGTGCAGCTCGTCTTCTGTTTTCTTTTCGTCTACAGGTGGGACAGCCCGTATGGGTGGTCCCCATATTGGGAAAATAGGTCTGCCGGCGAGCGACCTATCGACGTGCTCTCATGCACATAAGCTGGGGTTGAGCAATTCTGGTACGGCTACCTTGGAGGTTGGGTGAGCGATGCTCCTTGGCGTAGACAGAAGACAGCGATACACAATCAATCGAACAGTTGCTTAAAAGTCCGATTCAATGAGTTCTCAAGTGTTTCTGGTGGGGTTTTCTCAGGCGGACGACTTCTCGCGTGGATACGAGAATGACAATTGCCAGCTCAGTATTGGAGACTTGGAGACTTGCAGCAAGACATGCAGTTTTTGATGTGTAAACATTTAATCGGGCTGCCAGTGCGCTCAGCAGCTACATCGTCCGGCGACCATCCCTGTAAAATCATGATATAACAACAAATGTGAATAACAGCAACGGCACACTCTACAATATGTATAGGAAGCACATCCTAGATCGGTATGACCATTTGGCCGCTTAGAAACAGCGGTAGCTACTAGCTAGTGCTAAGAGGATGGCATCATCAACCGCACCCATGTTCACCTCCCAAGTTCAATCTGCCATAGTTACTTGATGGCTAGCCACCTCCGAAACTTCCGAAACTTGCCAGTTTTAGGGTCTATCTCTCGGCTTTCACATCTCATGCACCTTTGATGGAGACAGAGTTTCTTACCCCTTGGACCTTCGCATGACCCCAGCGCGTGCGCGTTGCGGTGGCCGCACTGGCAACAGCGCCACATATTTGCTTGATATGGTGAAGTCTAAGCTCTGTTATTGATGTTGTCGAAAACGTGTTGGTTGGCTTGTTCTGTCACCGAATCAATCTGTCAAAGTCTATGTGGTTGTGGTGGAATATCTAAGGATCGAGCGAAGGTCTGTATTTAAACACTGAGTGAAGTATGTATCCCATGTGCCAGAAACGGCACAGCTGTACAGAAAAGCAAGAAATCAAGAAGTTCAGAAAGTAGAATCCTGGCAACTTCTGCGGTGCGCTGCATACACTGACAGCAATAACAGCGAGAAAGCAGGATTATGAGTGGAACAGTATACTTAGTTCATTCAAAAGACACATCAGGCCCCCGCCTATCCGGCTTGCTCTTTGTAGCAGCTGTTCCTTGGCTTTGAAGTTTCACGGCACTATGGCAGCAAGAATGCGGCTCACCAGGGACCTTTTGGCGCGAGGATCCTGGTCAGATTGTCAGTTGAGGCACCTATGGTAACGGCGACCAGCCGCAGCATGCCATCTTGAAGCGTTTACCCGTGCATTCGGAATTGACTGACTTACAGCACTTCCATATCCCTTGTTGTTCATTGTTGGTAGCAAAGTCCTGTGGACTCTTGAGGACACCTTTGTTTCGAAGTGTCAGCTCCCAAGTTTTAGTAAAGCCGAACGAGGGCTTTGGATACGGGGCCCGCCTCTCATGCTAACAAGTGCATTATGCAGTACATATAGGCAGTCATGCGGGGTGCAACGTGTGTCGACAGCAAATTCAGTGTAAGAATGACCAAGAGATACCCGATATATATCGCACTAAAAGAACATCCGGAACACCGAAGCCAGTCTATGGAGATCAGGCGCTGCCTGCAAAGTCCGGCTTTCAGGTCAGCCCCAGTCATCAAACGTCATACTTTCAGCAGCATTCAATGCTCTTCACCAGACCTACAACCCCTTGAAAAACTCCAATATGGCCTGCAGCGACCCTTCCGCATCCTCAACCCCCATGGCAACGTCCACGACAGGCCCAACATGGACCTCCCTCGGGCCCTTCACAAACACGACCTTCCCATCATCGCCGCCGCCGCCTTCCACCGTTCCCGTCCCCATCAACCCCACAAACTCCACAACATCATCATACAAAACCTCCCTCGTCCCGACAGTCACCAACATCCTCTCCACGACCCTCCCCTCCCCCCTCACCACCCCACTCCAAAACTCCTCTCCCCAACCCCCCGTCTCCTCGACATCCTCCTCCTCCCCCTCACACTCCCCCTCCTCCCTCGCCGCCTTCGCCGCCCTCGCCGCGCCCAGCATATCCCCCCACCCCACCCCCCGCCGCATCCCGGCCGCCTCCTCAAACTCCTCCAACTCGGCCTTGCTCAAAAAATCCCACCTCGCGTTCCTCTCGTACGACTCCCCCTCGTACGGCCCCAACCCCACCCACGGACACACCGCCACCGCCGCCGCAAGCCTCCCACCACCACTACCAGTACTACCCCGCATATCCCCCCACCACTCCGCCCGCAGCTCATCCGCCGCCGCGCCGCCGCCGCCCCAGCTCGCCGTGCCCCCACCAGCAGCACCACCACCAGCAGAAGCAGCAGAAGCAGAAGCAGAAGCAGAAGAAGCCTCCCTCAACGCCGCCACAACCCCCATCACCAGATTCCCCCCCGCCGAGTCCCCAAGCAGAACGATGCGCTCGGCAGCGGCGGCAGCATCCCCGCCACTGCCACCGCCGCCGTCACCATCAACAGCCATCATCATCGCCACCAGCGTGCGCAACGCAGCGAGCGACTGCGCGAGCTGTGTGGGCTGGGCGTGGGCGGGGGCGAGGTGGTATTCGAGGACGGCGAGGGTGACGGGGGCGGGCGGGGATGAGGACGACGACGACGACGACGAAGGAGAAGAGGAGGAAGAAGAAGAACACAAGGCCTCGGCGCAGCGTGCGGCGAAGGGGAGTTGGCCCCGCGCGTTGGTGGGGTGCGCGAAGCCGCCGCCGTGGAGGTAGAGGATGGTGCGGCCGCGGCCGTGGCCGGGTGGTGGTGGGGGTGATGGGGGTGAGGAGGCGGAGGCGGAGGAGGCGGAGGAGGCGGAGGAGGCGGAAGGGATGGTGATGAGGTGCAGAGTCGCGTCCGGGATTTGGGCGGCATGGAAGGTCGAGGCCCTGTCGTGGAGGCGGCGGCGCGGCGCTGCGGCGGCGGCGGCGGGATGCAGATGGCCGCCGGCGTCGACGGGGACGGCGACGGCGGAGTGGGCGAGGTTGCGGGCGGCGCAGAAGGCGCGGACGGCGTCGCCGGTGGAGGCGACGTCGGCGGCGAGCTTTTGGCGGAAGCTGAGGGTGAGGACGGCGTGGCGGAGGAGGTTGACGCCGATGGTGCGGACGGGGTGTTTGAGGGCGGCGCGGGGCTCGGCGAGCACGGTCGAGATGACGGTGAGGACGGTTTTGCAGACTTGGGAGGCGGAAGAGGTTAGTGGTCTGCGGTGATTCGCATGGAGGGGTGGAAGAGGAGGAGCAATTGGGGCTCACGGATCAACGGGATGAGCCAGAGGAACTGGACCTTCTCACGGGTCGTGAGGTGGATTTCTGGATGAACCATGATGCGGAGACGTCGTCGTGCAAGCGTCAGGGATGAGAGTGGGATGGCTATCGTCGAGGAGGGTTTGATCGAGATAGTAAGAATCAGGTGTTGGAGATGAGGTGAGATTGGACGTGTTCAAATACCAAAAGCTTGTTGCGGAAGGATTCCTGATTTGTCGCGTAAATGTTGCCGTTTTGGGCTGCAGGAACGCATGGACCGGAGGCCCGTTTAGCGCAT
This sequence comes from Diplodia corticola, assembly GCF_001883845.1. Lineage (NCBI taxonomy): Eukaryota > Fungi > Ascomycota > Dothideomycetes > Botryosphaeriales > Botryosphaeriaceae > Diplodia > Diplodia corticola. The sequence goes on from NW_017971499.1 coordinate 80,045, forward strand.
CGGAAACATGCTGTCCCAGAGGCAATGCACAATTTTGAGCCAGTCTTCTCAAACCGCTTATTGCAGACCGTTTGTGACTGTAAGAGAGGACGTGGTGATCTTGAAGTTTAAAATGCCGACTTTCCGATTATGCGAGCTTATCCGGTGGCCGAAGCAACCCCACCATTGAAACTTGACACCATTGGCGGACAGGTACATGCATTTGTACATGGTAAATTCAAAATAACTATGTTAAGATAATTAAGCTAACGAAACGAATGCTCAAATGAAAACGCGTCATTTTGTATGTAAACTATTGGTTGGACGTGTGGTCCTAGGGCAATGACACATCACGACAGCGAACACAGATCGTCGCACTGGCAGCGAGGCGCTTACTGCAGCCTCTAAAGCTTTTGTAAAGTTGAAGCAACCCTGTACGCTGGGGACCTACCGTGTGAAGGATGACCTGTCATCTGTAGTCGAGAGGTCTGGTAAGGCTGAACACGAGTACGTCAGTTCTCTCACAACGTCACTTACTGACCGCAGAGGAGTCATGATGTATGATAACTTTGGAAGATATATCGCATTAGCATACTTTGAGTTTTTGAGGATTTGCGCAATAACAAGTGAGACCAACCAATCCAGCCAAAACTCCTAGTTCCTCATTCCTTCAGCCGGGACCTGTAAAATCAACAGACCACGGTGATTTCATTCTCAAAAAAAATCACACTAGACCTCTAGTACCGGTACCGCGTCGAATAATCCTTGGGGCTGACGACCAAACCGCGGCCCTTCTTGGCGCCACGATAGATGGTCTCGATGATATCGATCAGCTCCTGCTTGTCCTCCAGCACCCAGTTGAGCTTGTTGTTGTTGCCGGTGCCGAAATCGCACATCATGTGCTTGTTGCGGAAGAAGAACATGATGGTCATGGGGTCGTACAGCTCGTACATCTGCTTGAAGTCGGGCACCTGGTCCAGGTCGCACACGTAGATGACGGCGAAGTTCTTGACCTTGTCCGCGATCCGGTACAGCACTTCGTCCTGGCGCATGCAGTCGGGGTCTGGACGAGGGGACGTGGTTAGTATTCTAGAAGGTATTTTGGTGACGGGGAAGAGGAAGAGGGGAGGGGAGGCTCACCCCAGTCCCGACCAAAGCGGATGACGACCAGACGCTCTTCCTCGGACATGATGGCCTGGTCGACGTGCCAGCCGGTGACCAAGTGCGGCAGAACGACGGAACCCATGGTGGCTGTGGTCGCGAAAGTTGCGCGAGGATGGTTGGACGAGGGGTTTGGTCGACAGGCGGGAGCGGCCGCAGGCAGGTGCCGGTGCTGAAGGCGCTGAGCAAATGGTTCGAAAGGAAGGTAATGTGGCAGTACGATGTAGCGGGGAGAGCGAAGTTTGGGCAAGGATAAAGTGAGGTTCCAGGCGGCGGCGCAAGGGCCAGGCGACGCGCGCGGGCGGTAAGTAAGGCTAGCGCCGTCGGCTGATGACGTTCCATCCGTTTCGACCCGCGCTAAGGCCTTACCTGGCGAGCCTTAACCTTAACCTCTACTTTGCACCGACCACACCCCACAAGTCGCGCCAGGAAATTGTTCCCCGGAAAATGCATGTTGTTCGTTATCATGGCTCATTTATGGTATGCGACTTGTTGCCGTATAAACCGCCCTGAAGCTATCTACAGCTAGAAGCGCGCCATCCAAACCCAGATGCCAGAAATCAGGAGCTGCAGTGGCTCCGTCCCAAGAAAGAAGTGAAAATCAAAAGCTCGCTCGGGGAGAAGAAGCAAGAATCCTCGATGAGGGAGTGAATAGAAAAGAAGAAACAGCACCAGAGGCTGAGAAGAGAAAGTTCCACCAGGCCTTAGGCCTGTGGGTAGAAGAGAAGATCAAATGTTCCCATCGGACTGCACAGTCGCACAGATGGAAACGAATCCGGTACAAGAAAGAAAATCAGGCACTCAAGCCTTCCGGCAAAACACCAAATGAAACCGCCGGTCCTCTAATGTCCCCGTCATGTTTCAATCAAAGTCGTCATTTACGCCTGGTTGACTCCGTGCCTGCCGTAGTGCCTCGCGCGCTTCATCTTCTGCGCGTCCACAGTGGCATACACCACGTCCGTAACGTACTTGGTCTCGTAAATCGTCTTGACAACGGGCGCCGCCGTGGTGTAGGTTGTCGTCTTGCTCTCCGACTCCGTCTCCGCCTCAACGCTAGAGCTCGCGATAGTGAGCATGGTCGTGGTCGGGGCGGCATAGCTGGCCTCAGACTCCGACGAGGCATCCGTCTCGACCTGTACGGCAGCTACAGTTGCCTTGCTGGTGGACTCGAAGTTGGTGGTCGACTCGGCCATGGGAATACTGGCCATGGAGGGAAGCGACGGCGTCAGATCCTTGTCCTTGTTCGGCGGGCCGTCGAAGTTCTTCGCGTTGCAGTTATCGTCGATCTTCTGGCACTTGTCTTCCCAGATCGTGCACCAGGGGTCACCGCCGGTGGCTAGCTTGTCGGAGTAGTCCCAGCAAGCCTTGTTCTGCGTCCAGCATTCCTCTCCAGACTATATACTGGTCAGCGGCAGGAACCCTGAATGGAGACGTAGTTGGAAACTTACCGCCCAGCAGCCCGTCTCGTCCGAGTAGGAGGAGACCTCGTATCCACACCAGCCGCCCATCTCCATGATGCAGTTCTTGGGCTCCAGGCCCTCCTGTTGGGCCATCTGCCTGCTTGAATCACCACTAGCACCGCTGCTCACGAGGGCAGCGACGGCCGGGCCAGGGGTGAGGTAGGGCAGGGCCAGGGGTTCCTTGTAGATGTTGAAGGTGACGCCGGGATCATCAGACTTGATGTAACCAGGAATGCTGACAGTGCTTTCGGGACGCTTGTTGCCAGAAGACTGGAGGAAGATCTGAGCGCAGCCCGTGTAGAACTGCGGATCAGGAGGGTTGGCAGCGGCAGCGTGCAGAGCAAGGAGCTCCGGCCTGGCGAGGTAGTAGCCACCCTCGAGGCCGGAAGGAAGGTTGACAGAGAGCTTGTGGTTGTAGACGCCGTTGGCGTCGGCGCCACCAAGCTTCTGGTTGCACCAGAGGTCCTGGTCCGCGTCATAGCCCTCGTCCCAGATCTTGAACCAGCCATCGCCGACACCTGTGGCGTGTCAGTGAAGTGTTCACGAGCATATCCAGGATATTCTTACCGGTATCGTTGATAGCCGAGTCGACCTTCTTCAGGTAGACGGCACAGGGACCCTTGTGACCCGGGTCGATGGCGCCCTTCTCGGGGTTGCTGCCGTAGGCGCGCCACTCAAAGGACAAGGTAGCACCGTCGTTGACAGAAACGACACGCGGGTTGCCCTCCTCGCCATCGTAGCCACAAGCGCTGGCATCTGAACCAAGGCTGATGGGGAAGCTGGCAATCTTGGGGGTCTTGCGCATGCGGACACCAACGGCATCGCCAACAGACTTGCCATCGACCCAGAGGGTGGTGAAGATGGTGTGGGCCTCGACGGCGGCCGAGGCGGCCAGAGCCAAAGTGAAGGTGGAGAACTTCATGACGCTTGGTAGAGAAAAGTTGCAATTGGACGGTCGGTGGCTCGATCGGCGGGCTGGTATGGCAGTTGACGGCACCAGCTCGAACAAAGCGGCAGGTGACGGGTGAAGAAAGAAACGGACAGGTCGACTGCCGGCGAAGGTGAAACGGCAAAGTGAGGGGGATAGAAAAGAACGTGGGTCGAAGAAGCCAAGGAGCTTTGCTTCGATGAGAAGGAGTGACGAGGGCGAGAGCGGCCAAGGCGAGAGGAGCGGCGGTTATAAGGAGCGTGGGCCTAGGCGAGAGGACGGCCCGGGGTGCAGCGCAGAGCGGAGAGAAAAGTAGGTGTTGTCTGAGCAGCAGCGCGGGGGCGGCGCCAGGGTCGGGCTGGTTGCGCCGGCGGCCTCATATCGCGCACGCCGCTGCAGGCCTAGACAGATAAATTGCAGGCAGCTGGAGAGGCTTTGGGCGTCTTGTTTGCAGTGGAACCCTTGCGCGCCAGATGATGGCCCAGATGGGCGCGCACCAATGGGATGGGAAGCGCCGGGGGTGCTGAAACAGAAGCGCCAGCTGCTCTTGCCCGCCGCCCCTCCGTCCCGCAGCCGCCACCCGCCTAACCACCCACCTAAATTGAGCCACCACCGCCCTGGATATTAACCTCGTCTTGGCCCTCCCGTCGCCGAGCCGCGCCCGGCGCGCTTGCTGCCGCTGCTTCAGCCTGGCCCGCCGCTGCCCGGCTCAGCCTGCCCGGCTCAGCCTGCCCGCGCCGCCAGCCTTGCTGCCACCTGCCGCCCTCCTCTCCGCCGCCTCGGGAGCCGTTTGCACGCCCTGCGAAAATCATGGCCTGCCCCCGGCGTGGCCCGCCGATCATGGCCGACGATCCAAGGCCTTTCCGCCCATCTGGCAGCGTGGCCGCACGTCCCGCAGCTGAGGTCAGGCACAGCTTGCATCGCATCGCAGCCGCCGCATCTGTTGCACCACACCGCGCCCATGCCAGACTCATCTCCCGCCAGCACCGTGTCCCACTATAACGTTAGACAGCATCCTTCTGTCCCTTCACACGCGCTCCCCATCAACGGCTAACGGCCGCCATCACCGTCGTCGAGTCAAGCACTGCGGCCGCCCTGGTCGCCCGTGTCTGCGCAAGCCACCGTAGCACAGGAAGTGCAGAGAGACCGAAGACCCGGACGCAGGCAATGTCTCTGATCCCCTTGACCCCTGTCCTCCACGGGAGGGTCGAAACGAAGTTTCCGTGCAGCGGCAGCCCATCTCGTGGCCGCCGCCTTCGAGACCACTCGTTCCCGTGGTGGCGGTCTCGCCTACTCCGCAACCGCCCCAGACCGCGTCACGGCGGCTAGCAGCAGATGTTCACGCGCCTGGCTGATACTCCAGCCCAGTCTCAGCTCGCGCTTTGTCTCCGTGGGCGGGAATCTGTCCGAATCCCTCCTCGCCTAGCCCCAGCCAGGGGCTTGGACTTCCGTCTTGGGCCTGCTCACGCGACAAACGTGAGCCGGCAGTACAATGCCTTCGAGTGGCGATCGCTGTGTCCGTTCTGGCACAACGTGGCGCTGCGGCTCTGATGGCGTTGGGGCTCTGCCAGATCAAAAAAATCTGCAGCCATGGCAGTCAACGTCATCTTCCTTGAGCTGCCAAGCGACCTGCCTGCAGCCACAGGACAAGAAACGAAATTGCAGCACACCCATTGCAACGCTCGCCTGCAAGGCATCATGTGCAACTGCTGGAGGAAAGAAAGTATACGGGACACTGCTGATTCAGTGTACCTCGCTCACTTCAGCATGTCAACTAACGGCACTGTCGTGCAGTTACCGGTAGGTTCATGTGTGTCTTTATCCACAAATTAATTAGACCCTTCCACGTTGCTCAAGCTTCGGCTTTCTCCTTGATCCCTATCCCCGCCCTGTTGTGTTCCCTCCATCGTGCATCGACCAGTGTACCCAATCACGGTCAGAATGACACATAACATTTTACTCCAACATGCACGCTACTACTGTTCAGATTGCTTTTGCATGCGTTGTGGCTGGCTTCGACAACTCCACGCAAGCGCTGCGGCGCTCACAAGTGCACGTCAGCCGTAGCAAGGCTATGTTGACACCCCATAGCGCATCCTGACAAGGCGTTCTCTGTGGCAACGTCACTTGCTCTTTCACGGACGTTTCAAGCCCTTTTCGAAGAGCCAATGCATGCAGGACTTGTTTTCTTTTCCCACTTTCCCGATGCAGTGGATGACTACCTATCGAAAAAAAGGCAAACACTGAGCCGCTGCCGCTTTCATCTCTCTTCATTTTACTCGCAATCTTCCAGAAGCACAGATGCCGTCTTTCCACCCCAGTCTACAGGACCGTGTGGCGACCTCATGCCATTGATCTCGCCGATCTCGACGCACTAGTCTACTTTGGTCAATGCTTATCACTCGTCGTACATGCATCCACCCTCCACACTCTAGTCTGCCGCACCCTCACTTATGTACTCCGGAGGGGCAATGCCGTGTGCGCATGTACTTCGACATTGCCAGTGCATATATCACTCAGCGGTAGCGCCGCCGTTCTACATTCTGGTGTGGCTCGAGGTAGGCAATTGATGAGCACTCTCCCCGCCCCCCCTATTGTCAAGCCCGACGAACCGCTTCAATCTCGATATATTGGGGGCCGACTCAGATGACCGTGCGTATCTATAGTAATTGATGTGTGTAGCACCCTGTCGCTTACGCAACGGAAGATGGCTGTGCATCAACAAACGCCTCCCAGCCATGTAGTCCGAACCTTGTATTGCCATCCATGGACAGCCGTTGGGTACTACTCTCGGACTGCATGGATGGCAACGAATACCTGCCATGAAGTATTGACGGCTCACTCTTCCAGTCTGCGAGGGGAACCCGCGCTTGTGCTATTGCTTTGTTAGGTAAACGAGAAGGCAGTGAACTGTTGTAGAGTCCCTCTCCGATCAAAAGCACTTTCCTGCGGTCACACCCACCTCCGCTTACTCGTCATCCGCCACTCGAGAGCTCACTCTCGCCACTAATGTGAGACTCGGTATTGCCGGGAAGGGTCGGACCGGCTCCGCCGTGATTGGTGTAAAGGCATCAAAGAAAGGAAGTGAAGAATGCGGCCAATAGTCTCTGCTGTCTCAGCTTCGTTACACGCTTGAATGTGCTATGTTGGCTTCTTTATCGCCTCTTCCAAACCGAGTTTGCCTGCTCTGGTTGAGTTCTTTGGCTGCTTGCGGAGTGAGTGTTCGCAGTTTTGCGCCCGGACTTCTATTTAGTTGCATTCTTTGGAAGGGTTTCTTCGTATATCAAACGGCTGCGAGATGAAAAGTGTTTGCTCCATCAACGGAGGAACAACACATTCCCATCACCCTGTCAAATTTCTCGGCCAGCCCCAGTATCTGAGGCGTGGTGATGTTGCCATCATTCGTCAGATGTAAGAGGAAACCATAAAAGCTGGGCATCGAAAATGCATAGTACTAAATGAGACGTGTAAATGGATTGCCTTAATTGGTCGCAATTGTACCGTAAATTTTCCTTTAATGGCTCTTGGGGAGTTCTTGGGTCTGTCGCTTCGGCGGTCTCATCCGCCCGATACGGGGTACGGGAAATATAGCGGAACCATGCATACCAACTAAGCCGGTCTTGGTAACTGTGACATCAACACCTCCAACCATGAATTGACGTGAATGCAGGTCAGGCTACCATCGGCGATAACGGCGATAGCGGAATGGACGGCGACGACCTCAGTGGAGCAGTGGCGTATGCATAATTGACAAGCTCCAGCACTTTCGCCTTGCCAACCACGTCATTACTGCCTCTGCTGCTTCTTACAAGTAGATCAGTATCCATTCTCCCCCCTGCGCCACACACAATCCATGTCTGCAGAGGGACACCAGTTCTCGTCACGGCCTGAAGGAAGCCGGTTCTCCAATGAATCCAAAAAAGAGGAACCAGAAAGTCCTGACAGCGCTGAGGACGGAGGGGACAGCGGAGGCCCTCCTTCGCCGGTCGGCTTCTGGGACCACCGTCTGAGGCATGTCCGGCTGGAAGCATTTCGAAAATGGGGATACACGACGGTTGTTCTGATGGCTTTCATTCTTGCTGTACTTTCCATCTGTAAGCTGTCCACCGCCATGCCCATCAGGCTGCCGGGTTTACTTATCATCAAAAGCAAGACTGGGGTGCCTTCTTTCACCTTCCTGCGAACACCAGGAATCTTGTCGTCTACGTTGTTGACATGGACGGTGCCGGACAGTACTCGGCATCTGTCACTGGCCATGCTCCCATCATTGGACCAGCCATCACCGAGCTGGCAAACCAGATGCTCCAGCAGCCGCCGACTCTAGGCTACCGCATAATGTCCGGAGCTCCCTTCAACAACGACCCAATTCAAGTCCGGCAAGCCGTCTACAACCAAGAAGCCTGGGCCTCGATCGTCATCAACCCGAACGCCACCGCACTGCTCTACAACGCCATCCAAACCGGCAACTCCTCGTACGACCCCCTGGGCGCATGCCAGCTCACCTACGTCGAAGCCCGCGACGAAACGACCTGGGCCGACTACATCCAACCCCTCCTCGACCAATTCACCACCCAAGCAACCGCCACCGCCGGCCAGCGCTGGGCCAGCACCGCGCTGCAGCTACTAACCAACGCCAGCACCAACGACCCTCCAGCCGCGCCGGCTCTGCTCCTCACCAACCTGCGCGCGGCGCCGCAAGCCCTGGCCCCGGCCGTCGGCTTCTCGCGCTACAACCTGCGGCCCTTCCGCCCGTTCGCGGCCGAGCCCGCCGTGTCCATCGGGCTCATCTACCTCATCATCCTCTCCTTCTTCTCCTTCAGCTTCTACCTGCCCATCCACCTCAAGTACCTCCAGCCCGATCAGGGCCACCCGCCCCTGCGCTTCTGGCAGCTCGTCGTCTGGCGCTGGTGCGCCACCCTCGCCGCCTACCTCTGCCTCTCGCTCGCCTACAGCCTCGTCTCGCTCGCCTTCCAGATCAGCTTCGCCGGCAGTGCTACGGGCGACGGCTTCAGCGAGGTGCTGCCGACCAATGCCGAGCGCGGCAACGCGGCAGCGTACGGGAAGGGCGGCGCCGCTTTCCTTGTGTACTGGATGCTCAACTTCTGCGGCATGGCGGCGCTGGGGCTGGCGTGCGAGAACGTCGCCATGCTGATCGGCCAGCCGTGGATGGGCATGTGGCTCATCTTCTGGGTCATCACAAACGTCAGCACCGCCTTCTACGACATCGACACCGAGCCCGCTTTCTACCGCTGGGGCTACGCCTGGCCGTTGCATCATGGTACGTTTCCCACCCAAAAGAAAAAGAAGAAAAGGGAGCGTTTTTCCCTTTTGTTGCTCGTTTCTCCCCCTCCCCCTTTTGTTTGGTAAGAGGGAAAGACAAGTTCTAGTTATACTGGATATATGTCGCTCCCATCTGTTTACTCGCTGACTTGCTGGCTGCTGCAGTGGTGCAGGGATCCCGCACCATCCTTTTCGACACTCACTCCAACATCGGGCTCAATTTCGGCGTCTTGTTCGCCTGGGCTGCTGTCGGCACCGCGCTGTTCCCGTTCATGTGTTACTGGATGCGCTACAAGACTAAAAAGGGCCTGCAAATGTACTGGGCATAGAATCAACTCTAAGCATCAGTGTCTATCACTGAAAGCTGTCTCCGTCACGACGGTATACCGAAAAAAAAAAAAGGACGATATTGTCTTCAGTGTTTGATATTCAACGCGAGAAGCTTGCGTGGGGAAGATTGCCGAGAAGGTGTGAGATGAGTAGCTGTACATCTTTCAATGCATATACGTTTATCGTTCTTCATCATTATAAACAATTTCATGAACAGCATCACCGGGAGTTGTAACGCACGGCCATGATCTCGTTAACAGATATCCACTCATGGTGTGCTTGTATCATATATTTGTTTAGCAAAAAGCTGCGGCTGGGTCCCGTTCTGACTCCAAGTCACCTCTCATTGCCACCGGGGCCATGCATAGCCCAAAATTCCTACTCGGCGCAGAACCACAGAAGCTCTTCTCAAGTAATACACGTGTTGAACCTTACACAATGGCAATATTTTGTCTGAAAAGGGTTTTTTTTCTACGATCCTTCCGGGCCACTCTCTTTTTCCTTTCTACTCCGGAAGCCGCTCAAACCGAAAAAAAAAGAAAATACCAGTATGCCGGAAAGACATCACCGACATTGGTAAGAAAAAATCGAGGATCCAGTGATCCGCTGTGCGATATATATCATCAGCACACCGCCATCGATCAATCACATCGCCTGAACAACTCCGCACACACCGCCTGATGCGCCCCAGATCTTAATCCCCCGTTTCCCCCCGCAGATGCTTAGTAGCTGCGGCCGAACATGACCCACTCCTTAGCCTTCTCTTGGCAGTTGGGGTTGAGACACTTGGTCTCACCCTTGACGAGGCCCTCGGTGGGCTGCTCGTAGGGAATGCAGAGCGACTTGGCGCCCATCGAGGGAGCACGTGCATCCTGAGCCAGACCTTCACTCTCGTTCTTGCGAGCCGAGAGATCCTTGATCTCGTCCTCGCAGGGGCCGCCAAGACAGTGAGGGATGAGGCAGACGCCCTTGTTGTCGAGCGTGGGCACGAAGTCGTCCCAGCTAGTGATTTGCTTGCGGGCCGCGTCGAACTCTCCCTTGGCCTTCTGGAACATGTCCGTCTGGATGGTCTCGAGGAGGGCCGGGATGGCGTTGTCGAGCTCCGAGATGAGGATCTGGCCCTTGGCCTCCCGGTCGCGGCGCGAGTATGTGACAGAGTGCTTTTCACGGTCCTTGGGGCCGAACTCAAGGCGGAGGGGAACACCCTTGAGCTCCCAGTCGTTGAACTTCCAGCCGGGAGAGTATCCCTCGCGCATGTCCGTCTCGACGCGGACGTTGACCGCACGAAGGACCTCCGCAATGGCCTGGGTTTCACTGTATAGGGCCTCCCTGTCCTCGGGAGACGTCTTTGCCGTGATGCCAACGGGGATGAGAACGACCTGGATGTCGGCAACACGGGGAGGGATGACCAGACCCTTGTTGTCCGAGTGAGTCAGAACCATGACACCGATGGAACGCGTGGTCAGACCCCAAGAGTTCTGCCAGACGTGGATCGGGGGCTTCTTGCCCTCACCCTCCTTCACAGGGCTGGGATCCTCGACGGTGATATCGAACATCTTGGAGAAGTGCTGGCCCAGGCAGTGAGATGTGGCGGCCTGGATGCCTCTGCCGGTGGCCGGAATGTAGCCCTCAATGGTGGTAGTGTACTCGGCGCCGGGGAACTTCTCGTTCTCTGTCTTGACACCCTGAACAACGGGGCATGCCAGCAGGTCCTGGTAGACACCCGCGTAGTAGTCCAGAATCTGGCGAACTTCCACACCGGCCTCCTCCTTGGTCAAGTGGGCAGTGTGACCCTCCTGCCACAAGAACTCACGCGAACGGATGAAAGGCATGGGGTGCTTGAACTCCCAGCGCACGACGTTGTTCCACTGGTTCAGCTTCAGAGGGAGATCACGGTGACTGCGGATCTCGTTGGCGAAGTAGGGGTACATGGCGGTCTCGGAGGTGGGGCGGACGGCGACGGGCTTCTCCAGATCACTCTTGCCTCTGCCTAGGGTTCAGCTTCACAGTACTTCTTGACAGGTTGTGTGACTCACCCCTTGGTGACCCAGGCGACCTCGGCGGCGAAACCCTCGACGTGCTCCTTCTCGCGCTGCAGGTTATCGGCAGAAATGAAAATGGGGAAGTAGCAGTTCTTGACGCCCATCTTCTTGATGCGATCGTTGAACCAGCCCTGGATAGACTCCCAGATCGCGTAGGAAGAAGGCTTGAGAATGTAGCAGCCGGCGACATCGTAGTAGGCGAGCATGCCACCCTTGGTCAAGACCTGCTGGTACCATTCGCCCAGGTCGTCCTCCTTGGCCACATCGATGCCAATGAGGGCAGCACCCTCGACCTTCTTCTTCTGCTGTGCAGGCTTCTGCGCAGGCTTGTCCTTCTTCTGCTTGGGCTCCTTCTTCGGCTTGGGTTCCTTGGTGCGCTCGGGCACGGTGGTGGGCGCCTCGGAAGCCATGGCGGGGAACTTGCGGCGGAATTGAGCTCTGTAGCGATGCGGAAGGGGAAATCTGGGGGACGCCTGGGCGACGTGGAGGCAGGCGGAAGTGGGCACGAGAGGAGCGGCAGCGTTTGGGCGGGAGGGAGGTAAATGATGCGCGAACGAGAAAGGTGACAGGCACGCGCGGCGCTGAGTCAAGTCCACGGTGGGATGCGCGGGGTCAAGTAAAAACAAGTGCTGGCCGGTCCCTTGCAGCCGGTCCCCGCGCGCGACGGGGCCACGACAACCGCGGCGACTACCCGGCGGGTGCCAAGGCGCATCGCCGGAACATCGAAACGCCGCTGGAGATCGCAACGCCGGTGGAAGGCAGCCCTGGCCCGTTTTTGTGGCAGAAGCTCAGCGCGTCGAGCTCTCCACACCCCCCTTTCTACGCGTCCCACGACACCATGGCCGGTATCTTCGAGCAGCCGCGCAACGCCGGCACCCTTTGTACGTCCACCGCCCTCGTCGCGCCTTGCTTCCCGCCCCGCAGCCCCTCCGTGTCCCGCCGCACCTCCGTCCCTGCTCCTCTTCCACCGACTTCTCTCCCCCGCCATTCCTCCGCGAAGCTCTGCCTTTGCAGGAATGCCTGTCTTTTGCCCCCAGCTAATCCGCGACCACAGTCCTCGGCGGCCAGAAAATCAGTGGCCAGGACATCCGCGACCAAAATGTCCTCGCAACCCAAGCAATCGCCAATGTCGTCAAATCCTCGTTTGGCCCCTCCGGCCTGGATAAGATGATGGTTGACGACATCGGCGATGTGACTGTGACCAACGACGGCGCCACCATCCTCTCGCTCCTCGAGATCCAGCATCCCGCCGGCAAGATCCTCGTCGATTTGGCACAGCAGCAGGACAGGGAGGTTGGTGACGGTACCACCTCCGTCGTCCTGATTGCCGCCGAGCTTCTGCGCCGTGCAAACGAGCTGATGAGGAACCGGATACACCCCACTACCATCATCACCGGTTACAGGTTGGCTCTGCGCGAGGCCGTGAGGTACATGAACGAGAACATCGCCATCAAGGTCGAGAACTTGGGCAGGGAGTCGCTGGTCAACATTGCGAGGACCTCCATGTCCTCCAAGATCATCGGTGCCGATGGCGACTTCTTCGCCGACATGGCTGTCGACGCCATGCAGGCTGTGAAGACCACCAACCAGAAGGGCGATTCCAAGTACCCCGTCAAGGCTGTCAACATCCTCAAGGCCCACGGCAAGAGTGCTACCGAGTCCATGTTCGTCAAGGGCTACGCCCTCAACTGCACCGTTGCTAGCCAGGCCATGGTGACGCGCGTCACTGACGCCAAGATTGCTTGCTTGGACATCAACCTGCAGAAGGAGCGCATGAAGCTGGGCGTCCACATCACCATCGACGATCCCCAGCAGCTAGAGAAGATTAGGGAACGCGAGGCGCAGATCGTTCTCGAGCGTATCGACCTCATTCTGAAGTCAGGTGCCAACGTTGTCCTGACTACGAAGGGTATCGATGACCTGTGCTTGAAGGCGTTCATTGAGAAGGGTGCCATGGCGGTGCGTCGCTGCAAGAAGGAGGACTTGAGGAGAATAGCAAAGGCTTCTGGTGCGACGCTCGTCTCCTCGTTGTCGGATCTCAACGGCGACGAGAAGTTCGAGCCTTCGCTATTGGGCCATGCGGAGGAGGTGTCCCAGGAGCGCATCTCCGACGACGAGTGCATCCTGGTCAAGGGCACCAAGGTGCACTCTTCGGCATCCATCATCCTCCGCGGTCCCAACGACCTTTCTCTTGACGAGATGGAGCGCTCGCTGCACGACTCTCTCATGGCCGTCAAGCGTACGCTGGAGAGTGGCCGCATCGTTCCCGGTGGTGCTGCTGTTGAGACCGCATTACACATCTATCTGGAGGAGTGGGCAACCTCGGTGGTACGTATTCTATCCTTTGTCAAATCCTGCCTGTCGACTAACGCAACATCAGGGGTCCCGCGAGCAACTTGCCATTGGTTCCTTCGCCCAGGCCCTCCTCGTCATTCCGACCACCCTCGCCGTCAACGCGGCCAAGGACAGCAGCGAGCTCGTTGCCCAGCTCCGCAGCCGGCATGCGGTGGCGCAGCGCACCACAAACGATCCCAACGCCTCGACCGCAGCCGAGAAGGACGCGGCCAAGAAGAAGGACTACAAGAACTACGGCCTTGACCTCACCCGCGGCAGGCTCGTCGACCAGCTCAAGCAGGGCGTGCTCGAGCCCAGCATGAGCAAGGTCAAGCAGCTCAAGTCGGCCGTCGAGGCCTGCATCGCCATCATGCGTATCGACACCCTCATCAAGCTCGACCCCGAGCAGCGGGCCGAGGACGATGGTCACGGTCACTGAGAAGAGACTGACGTAGACATATGAGCTGAGATGGCCGCGCCGCCGTTCACGAAGCGGTATTTGTTGTAAGATGGAGCACCGTTGAGAATGGTTAGAAGCACTGGCGCCGGTGGGAAGTAAAATAAGAAAAATGAGTGTAGTCAGCTCAATGTGATAATACGATCATGAGTCTCAGCGCATTGATTACCGTTCATCGCAACTATGTGTATATCTTCGTTTCGCTCGCCGTAAGCCAACTCGGTGGTCGATTTAGCTTCGATGAGCAAGCAGCTTTCGAGATCCGTCCTCCCTGAAACATACCCTCCCGTGTCATCAGATGTCATACTGTGTCTCTGCGATAGATGTTACTGCACTGAACAAAACAATCTTACAGTTGAGCTTCAGGGTGACGAATAATGTCCCCTAAGATATCACGCCAAGACAAAAATGGTGATACTGTAGTAGCCAGGCGTACACACACCATAAGGCGAAGGAGGTAGGTAAGTGCTCAATGCATTCAGGAGCTGGATTTGAGAGCGATGGATCACGGAGCGACGATTCAGAGCCTTCCAGCCATGATCAACAAAAAAAAAAAAAAAAAACTGCGTTTGAGAGATAAATGCGGGAGGCTGTGCGAGTCAAGCCAGAAGGAAAGAAAGGGTACGTAGGTGTGGTAGCCTGGTGCGCAGAAGCCCTGAAGAGAGAGAGAGAGGGAGAGAGAGAGAGAGAGAGAGCCATTTTCCCTGAGCAGAGAATTCGTATGTAGGTTAAATGCTCTTTCACGACACATCACACAGCGACAGAAGGAGAAAATACATCGACGAAATCGTAAATGTCCTTCATTCATTCAAGGGCTTCCGGCATCCCGTATAGAAGAAGACCAAATCAAAGCGAGCAGGCACGCAAAATGAAGTTTCAAAGGCAAAGTTGATGTGATGGATAACGACTCTGGGGCATGTCTACCGCAACTGAGGGAGAAAGAAATCAAGAACAAGCAAAGAAACCTGAGCTGCCCCCCTCGCCATGACCTGGACCTTTATGATACACAATAGAACCTCCCCACCATGGTGTAGTAGCGCTTAAGAAGAAACCAAAGCATTAGATGAGAGACCCGTTGCTCATTTCTCATCGCCAACCAGCACCGCCCATGTATTTTCCCTTTGTTCCCCCACCCCCCCTCGATACCAAGTAGTAGTAGAGCTTCGCACCAATGACTCCTTCCTTCCCTTCCCCCCTCTGATCATTCCCGAAGTTTGCCCAATTAAGTGTGATGCCCTCAAAACCCCTGTGGATGGAATAAAGTTCAAATAAAAAGAAAAAAAGGCTTTTCATGAAAAGGAGGCCCGCCAAAACGAGCAAGAAAGGGATAATGTAAAAAAAAAAAAAAAAAAAAGGCTCGCTCCCGCCGCGAAACGGGAGTGAGAAGAAGAGAAAGAACCAGAAAAGGATAAGGTATCATATACTGTTATGCAAACAACGCTTTGATGGAGGAAAGAAACAGGGAACAGTGTTTAACAACAAGAGCACAATCAGAAAGTGCCGTTCGGAATGGAAGGCGGGGGCACTCCCAGTCGAAAATGTCGTGTCGAAGCGAAGAGGAAGATGCATCATCATCATCATCATCATCACCACGCAGCGGCCCGCGAGCATGGTTTGGAAACTGAGCGAAATACGTCTGAGGCGTGTTGGCAAGGAAACCTGAAAAAGGTACATCGGCGGGTCCGTGCTGGAAGGGACGAGATCAACCGTCCTTCAGCTGCGCTCTCAGGCCCAGGTTCTCCCTCTTCAGTCGCCAGTTCTCCTTTCGTAATCGCTCCGTCTCCTCCTGGGATTCGCGCAGTTTGCGGCGCATCTCCTCGGCGCCATCGCCTCCTTTCACGCCTCGCAGAATTCTTGCCAGCTCGTCGTTGAAACGGCCGTAGAGAGCCTCGTTCTCTGCAGTGGCTTCGCGGAACAAGTCGTCGAGTCTCTTGGCGCGGGCCTCCGAGACCTGGAGAGAGGACGCAACGTCGCCTGCAATGGACGCGGTGCGGTCTTGTAGCGAGGAAAACACCGACGGAATGCGCGCCTCCAGGGATGAAAGGCGGGCGACCAGAGCCGCGGTTGGGGAACTGTTGCGGCCAAGGGTGGCGATGGCACTGAAGCCATCGCTGGAGTTCGCCTTTGGTGTGGTTGGACGGAGGCGGCTGGGAGTCTGTGGCTCGGTTTGCATGCGGTTTGAAGTTGGGCGAAGCGGAGGGATCGTGCCATTTGGCAGATTCATGATCTCGTCGCCGAGCTTGCCGATCTCATTCTGAAGCACAGTCTGAGCACCGTTGATGGCGTTTTGCTCCCTTTGCAAACGCTCACGCAGCTTCTGTGGAGACTGCATCCGAAGCTTCCTTGTGGGAGAGAACATGATGGGCGCTCCCAAGCCCGACATAGGCTTACTGAGTTCGTCTGGATTCGGATTTCCTACAGCCTTGGGACGGTTTCCTGAAGAGGGACGCTCCGTAAGAGGGAATGTGGGAATGTTGCTGGCGCTGTGAGTAGGACGATGAAGAGTCGGAATGGCAGAGATGGTCTTGGGCGGAATGTTCTCCGTCAAGGTGTTTGCGCGTGGTTTCCTCATCGACTGTATGTTCAGGGGCGCAGGCGTGGGTGAGTCAATCTTTGACTTGGGCTGCAAGTTCAGTGGCGTAGGTGAGTCGGCTTTGGTCTTGGGCTGCACGTTCAGAGGCGCGGGAGAGTCGGTCCTTGTCTTATCACTGCCCCCTGCGGTACGCGGACGCGGAAGGGCACTGGCAGGGGCAGGCGAGCCCTCCTTGCGGACTGGGGATCCGTAGCGAGATAGGCTCGGTATCGCAGAAGGCTTGGGTGGAGAAGGCGTGTTCGGAGAGGCCGTCGGAATCCCATTTGGTTTGACACGACGCGGCGTTTGAGGCGCTCCTACCCACGGCTGAGGATCCTTTTGATTCTCTTGTAGGTTGGGCAAATCCGAGAGGGAGCTGCGACGTTTTCTACGGGGGCTCTCGCGCCCTTCTCCAATGGTAGCCAAAGCCCTCGAAGGGGAACCCTCTTCAACAGTGAAGGCTCCCATGACCGTGGGCCTGTCACGAGACCCTGGGCGTTTCGGTGACGCTCGCGCATCTTGGTCGGTTGAGTGGGACCTCAGCAGGGGAGTTGCCTTAGACAGGCTGGAGGCTTGCCCGTCGGTGTTGCGACCATCGGTGTTGCGATGCGCCTTGCTCAGCGTCCTCCACACCGAGCTAACCTTGGACTCAATATCGGACTTGCTGTTCTCCCGGCTTAATCCACTAAATCCCTTCAGACCGAAACGCCTCTTGAGCGAAGATGAATTCGAATGCATGCTCACGTTCGTCTTCGATCCGTACCGTGAGTTCATGGAACTCTGGCTAGGTGTCAGACTACCGCTTGACGATGGTCTGCCGAAAAGGGTGTCGATGTCCTCAATGAATCGGTCCAGGAGAGAGATGAAGTCATGGGAGTTGCCGTCTGGGACCAGAACCTCGGCAAAGGCCGCGGTGATCATTCCACGATCGCCATCGTTGGCTGTACCCGCTAGCAAATCCGCAAGAAGCTTGATGGAAGCGCGCAGGGCACGTTGGTTCTGTGGCATCAGCTCGCCAATCTGTTTTCGGAAAAACTCCTCAAAGTCGCCGGGATAGTCTTCCGGGTGGGATTGTAGGGCATTTAGAATTTCGACAGGCACGACGAGCCCCAATTTCTCCTTCCAGGCAGTCTGAAGAAACTTTTCATATGACCTGAAAAGAACGTCTACGGGCTGTTGTGAAGCAAGCTCAACATTGGCGGGTTCCTCTAGCAACGAGTTGTAGAGCTCATTGACTGCAAGCTCGTTTGCATTCGCTCTGTTGCGGATGACGCGACCCACAACATTCCCTTTCCGTGCGTGAAGTGAAAGAATATACGTTGCCAGAGTCTCCTCCAATTTCACAAGCGGGTCGTTGACATGCTCTTCTACGTCAAGCGAAGACCTGCTGGCCGTTTTGCTGCTTAACAGGTCATCCCTGGACGAAGGTCGGCTGGAAGACTTGTAGGGAGAATTCTGCCCGGAGCCGCCGTTCGGCGCGAATCTAGGAATGTCCCCGAGAACTGGCGGCGGGCGTTGTAATCTGCGCGGTGTACCTTCCTTGTGATTGTTGACGAAGACCTTGGAAAGAACCTTGGTGGGTGACCTACGATTGGATGATCCTGCCCGTTCGAGTATTATGCCGTCCTGAGCGGCCGCGTCTTCCGTCCGGATCTTCAGCGACTGCAAGATCTGCTGGTTCCGCAATAGGAATATCGGAGTCATTGCCGGATTTTGGATCCTGTTACGCAGCTGCAGGTAGTTGCCGACTGTACTACGTTAGTTGAAGGCCGGGCAGGGAAGGCGTCACACAGGCACCTGCGGCACCAGCTGGATCAACTCACCTCGCTTTGACAAAACCGGAAGCAGTTCCGTCGCTGTCACCTTGTCGCGAGTAGAATAGCCGTTCATGCCCTCGATCTGTAGCCAATACAGCTCCTCCGTTGCCGCAGTAACGGAAGCGATCAGTTCCACGCCTTCGTCACCAGCATTGAGCGTTCTTGCTCCCTTCTGAGGGTCGATAACAACGCGAATGCGAGCAGGATCACGACGTCCTTCAGGGATCATCCCATCGGCTTCCTCGAAGATGGCTGAGAAAAGGTTCATGTCCCCTGTCAGGCACCTCACGTCCCATTTGTGACTTTCACGTTCGGCTTCGGAAAAGCGACACTCGACCCTCGCCTTGACAGTCTCTTCCAGCCAACGGGCTGCCTTCATCTCGTACGACCCTGTGAGATAGAACATGCAGAGCGAAGAGGCGTTGAGCGAATGCAAGGTGGTCGGCGGCTGTGACGATCCATCCGAGTGATACAACTGAATCATCGAACCGTCATCGACTTCATGAAACCAAATGTTGTCGAGTTTCATGTGTTGCAAGAAGATCAACTGGGTCGCGATTTGAGGGGGTTCGTCGAGGGGCACACTGGGGTTGTCGATCTCTGCAAGGAGTCCTCTGGCGGACATGGTCTTGTGACCAGACTTGATAAGGAGCACAAGCTCATCGGCGAATAGGAGGAGGATGGCGGGGCTTGCACCTCTTGCCTTGACATCCTTGCGATAAGGCGGTGCTAGCTCAACAACATCCATAGCAGTGATCAGGCGGCCCTCGGGATGGAACGCTGAAGGCCATGAAGGTATCAGGTGCTGGAGGCGTTCGATGACCTTTGACAATTGCCCGGATGGAGAGTCCCGAGAACAGATCTCTGCAATGATGTCGCGGGCCTTTAGGAGCGGCTTCAGGGCGGGATGGCGGACGGGAAGTTGCTTCACAAGATTGTCGATGTAAAGGCTGTAGCGCGGAAGACGTTGAACAGGCTCGATGAGCATCGACATGAGCCTTTGCTCACCGGTCTCTTGCACACGCTTGGAGAAACTCGAGCCGGTCTCCCTCAGGAAAATCCTGAGATACTGACCAAACTCAGCGTGGGCTTGGATGTACTCGGTATAGCAGTCGGAAAACTTGGGGAACCACTCGACAAGGCACTTGGCGAATGCGAAGGTTCCAGTAACGTCCGCATGGAGGTCCTCGGGGGTTCCGGATTCGAGAAGCTCCCCGGCAGTGGCTTCAATGTCCTGGATCGCTTCGTTCTCGGTCCCCTCTATTATCTTGCGGATGTCCTCCAAGAAAGAGGTGTTGACAGTGAGAATCTCATCAAGGCTCGGCGGGAAGAGTCCTTCCAGAGCCTCCTCACTCGGACTCGAGCTGTTGGGGCTCTTGCTGCGCGCCTTCTGCCGGAAGTCTTCGGCGACACTGTGCAGCAGATCGTAGACCTTGCCGACATAGTTCTCCTCGGTGTCAATGAACTCGCACAGCTCACGTCGCAGGTTTTCCTTCTGCTGGCGCGTGAACTGGACGGAGCGACTGAGCCCAGTGGGCTTCGAGGGCGCGCGTCGCAGCCTCGTGGTGGGGAGAAATGACGGCTCGCCAAAAGCCTTGACCAGCGGCGCATACTCGCCGTATCGCGCATCCAACATGACCTGCTCGGCCGTCTCCTCGGGCAGGAGAGACTCGCGCAGGTTGCTGTCCAGCTCCTTGACCGATCCGGGCGGAAGCACCACGTCGACATCCAGCCACGAGACACCCTGCTCGGCGAGGGCTTGCCTCACATCCTGCACCACCTCGGCAGCGTTGTCCACCCGGGCCATGCGGCCTGCCAGCGAGGCGGCATGCGCCTCGCTGAAGAGTTTCGGGGCGGACGGGGGCCTCCCCTGCGAATTGGTCCGGCTCTGCCATGTCGACTTGGCCACCGGGGACAGCTCGCTGAAGTACTTGAAGAGGCTGAAGGCGAGGGCGCGACAGACCTCGTCCCCCTGGTCTTCGCGCGCGAGGCAGTCGACGGCGGCGTAGAGCGGTGAGCTCGGGGATATGGTCAGGCGCGGATACGACAGCAGGCCAGCGGGGGAATAAATGTGGACCTGGACGCGGCCAGCTGTCGAGTTGACGGTCTGGGTGGAGGTGGCGCCGTAGAAGACGAGGAACGGGGCGTTGGACAGCAGCTCGTCGGTGGTGTAGAAGGGCTCCAGCAGGTCGGGCGACAGCGCCGGCGGCGGCGGGCTGATGAGCACCATGTCGGGCGCCAATTGAGGTGTTTCGCAGCTGGCGACCGTCAGAGAGACCGCGCGGGGGGCGGTGCAGCGAGGGCCATAGGAGGGCGCGGACGGCGCAGGAGAGGTGGGGGAGGAGGCCGTCAACAGGAAGATGCGACGCTGATAGTCGACCGGCTTCCCGTGCGAAGTGGCTGGCTACTGTCCGGCGGATGAACCCCAGCTGGTGCAGCCAGGTAGGATGCATGACAGGGGCCGCCTTGCGATCCCAAAACGGGCGCGCTGTGGCGCCGCGCGACGCGACGACCGCTCGCTCGCGTCCGTCGGCTAAGCTGCCGCCCGCCATGCGACTGCTGCATCCGCCGCGACTGAAAGACGCTGCGCTGCCATCTGGACAGCCTTCCGCCGCGCCGCTCTGCGCTGCTCTCCGCCGGCCCCGCGTCCCGCCTGCTCCCGCCTGCGCCCGCCGCCATGTCGACCCAGGACCAGCGCGGCGTGCCCGTGGGCGTGGCTCATGCGCAGCAGCAGTTCCGCCTGCTCGAGCTCCCGGACTCCCTGCTGGACCTGCTGGCCTCGCCGAAGCCGCCGGTGTGAGTGCGCCGACCAGACGCGAGCCTTGGACGCGCCCTCTAACCTGCCAGGGTAGGCTGTCGATCAAGTCCAGGCCCATGCCCGCAACCCAGAGTGCATCAGCCCAGCAGGAGCAAGCCTCCGCCGTGCTCTGCACGTCCAACAAGACGTACCATCTCCGCCAGGTCCACACGTCCAACTCGGTGCATTTGACCCAGCCCGCCAATCTCAGTGCGCAGCCCGGCATTTCTGCCATCGCCAAGTGTGGCTCGGTGCTCGAGGCTCATCCCGTGACCGAATCCCCAGTCTCCTCGGTGAGAGAAGCCATTACCAGGATCTGGCATGCTGAAAACTGGGACGGCGACGGGTTCGCGCAGTTCAGCGGCGCAGTCGTGCCCAAAAGGAAAGAGGACTTCTTCGCGGATATTCCTTTTTCGGACGCGGAATGCGAGCAGGCCTGGGTAGAGCTATGCGCCTTCGAACACGAAGACAGCCCTGCTCTTCCGACTCTGCCCACATTATGGACTTACTGGAAGACCATCTTCACCACCGCTGTCGCCGAAGGAACAGACCTGGGTGCACAGTTTCAAATAGCGCACTTTGCAAAGACGCTGGAGGACGAGGAAGGTCTCCTCTCAGGGCTGGTCGAGGCAATCTTCTACCGTCTGTTGCCCGACGACCAAATGGCGGGTGATGACTGTAAGCTTGGTCTCCATCTCTTCCCAAGCTCGCCTCTAACGTCATTCAGGGGCCGCCGTCGATCGTGTCAAGTGTGTGCCGTGGGTTGGCCGCAGCCTTCTCGCTGCACTCGACTCACACTACAGGACTGCCCGACCTACGGCAGAATTCTTAGACCTCTGGAGAGACGCGCTCCCCGAGGCGTGGAGAGAAGACGCACAACTCGAAGCCATCAAGGTGCGTCGTACGGATGACTTTCTACGGCTTGAAGGATGCTGACGGGATGACCAGGGTGGCTACACTTTGCCGTCAGACCACACCATCGCGCCCTTGGGGGCGAGCACGCTCTCGTCGACAACAGCAAGCTCGGACAGCAGCAAAGGGCCGCGCAAGTGGCACGAAAGGTTCAAAGCGACGAGAAAACAGTAGGTTTAGCGAAGCTATAGCGACCAGGCTGGCGTCGTACGTGTTACCATCCAACAGCTGCGGCCGCCGCTGCGACCAAAAGCAGCAGATAGTAACAGCAAGGAAAGCCTTGATCGGGCACGTTTCGCAATGCCTGTTCCTGCATGCGCGGTGCGACTCTCGTGTTCTGCCGTGATGTGTGACACGGCTTTGAAGCAAACAGGACGGGCGACCCCAACAAAATTTCCCTCACCCAGCCTCCGAATTTTCTCTTTCTGGGAGGAAACCAGCCACACGGGCTGAATCTGGGTAGGATGCCGGGAGGGCGGGCTCCACCCGGGACGGCACGCCCTGTACGTAATCCTGACCTATAAGAACGACGGCTCTCCGGACGCGCTCCGCACGCGTTTCACATGTGCGACGCGTTCTAGGAGCTTATATCTCCGCTGCTTATACACGGCTTTGCTGTCTGCACGCCAACGGTGCATCGGGTGTACCGCGAGAGCTCTCAAAGAGGCAAGGTCTTGTAGGCTTGGCTGCTCCGGCTGCGTGAGCAATCCCAAGCCAGAGGTTCGAAATGGCCTCTGACACATTTCTCCTGCGCATGCGGTTCATCAGCAAGCTGCACCAGTAGCTCAAGGCGAGCGTGCCAAGTATGTACCTAGCCAGCCTCCCCAATTTCCAAATTTAGGGTGAAGCGACTTCGACATGCTGATATCCGAGAGACGCAACGCAAGTCAGCTGTCCGCGATGATCCTTGCTGCTCATCCTACTACGCATCGCAGAGTCGCGGAGTCATGGCCTGAACACGGACGGGCGACGTGAGGCCAGATGCAGCTCTCGGGCCCGGCGGTAGGTGGGCAAGCGCGCGTCTATTCATCCGCGGTCAATCTTGGATCTCCGCTAATCGCACGCGGCCGTTGATCCCGCGACGTCTACTTGCCTGAGAAGGAATAACGGCGCTCGACGGGTGGAGTCAAACTGTCGGCATGGGGCCACAGGGCGGATTGCCGGACGTTAGCGATCTCAAACCGGCAAAACGACGTCATCCAATCTCATCAACTCCACGCCCTCGTACGCTCCGATCGTGAGCCAAGCTTTCTGACCGAGTCTAGATCCGGACTTCGACCACGGATTCGACTCCGACTACTCCAATTGCAGAAACCACTGCGAAAGATGCACGCGCTCAACACCCACGACCAGCTGAAACGAACTGCCACCTGTCATGGCCACGCCCGCTTCCCACACGTCACCCTCACACACGCCATGCACACGCCCTTGCCCCACTGCTCATCTTCAGCTGCTCCATCCTCCCCTCCAGCTCCTCCACCCACTCCTCGCCCAAGCTAGCCCACGCCTTCAGCCTCCACCGCGCGATCCTCGCCACCGCAGCATCCGCCGCTTCCCGGCGCGCGGCCCACCTCTACTCACCCAACGGTGCCAGCACGAGCCGCTCCGTCCGCACGCCCGTCTGCCAGGCCCGCGCGCCGCCCGCCGCCTTGCTCGCGGCGCGCACACACTCATCAAGGTCCATGCCGCCCGCGCGCGCCGAGTCGACGCCGTCAAACCAAGCCATGGAACCCACGGGGCAAGAAGAAAGAGCAATCTCCGCTGCCAACGAAATGAGGAGGAACATGTAGTTTTTTTTGGACTTGGACGGCGGTTCGTACCGCATCAGATCCCGCGTTCTCGACCTTAGACGCCGCACGGTGGGCCTCAGCACGTCACGTTTGCGCACGCGCGCGCGTATAGAAAGACGCCGTCCCGGTCGTCATCGGCGATGAGACCATATGGACGAGAACAGCGGGCTGAGGACGCAAGGTTGAGAAGTCATCCTTTTCTGCCATCAGCTCCTCCCCCCCCCCCCCCCCCCCCCCCCCCTGTCCGTGCTCCCGCGCCAATAACGTCGCCGGGTTGGGACACTTGCTTGCCCTGGGCGGCAGGCGCACACTCGTGGACGGAGCCGGTCCTGATGAAGCGCCGCCGGCACGGGCAACGGGTCGAGGCTGATGGCGGCAGACGCGCGGAGCAAGGCCACGGCCAGCTGCTGCGACGTCGCGCCTGCACCGCAGCCGAGGTCGAGGGTGCGGGAGGGGCGTGGAAGATGGGGGGGAAAGGAGGGGACGTGCAGGAGTTGGTTGGTCTTGAGGAAGAGGTAAGCGATGTTTTTGGCCCGTCGAGGTGGGCATGCTCTATGGTGCTTTTTGAGAGACGTTCCGGGTCGTTAATCGGATGCTCCGGGAGAAGCTGAAGGTTTACTGTGGTGGAGGAAGAGGAGCTACGCACTCGTTTGGAACAGGGTAAGGAGAGGACGTCTCGTGATAGAAGCGGCAGCCCCTCGCGAGGCTCTCGGCGTTGCTATTATTTTGTGGCATGATTGATTTCGAGCATGCTGAAGAGGTAAGTCTTGCTGCGGGACCGGACTGAATACCCCATCCTTCTCTGCTCCCCTTGCCAATCCCCCCCTCGCCTCGACGTAGACGTCACCTGCTGTTATCAGCAAACACGCATGTGCACCCAACCCAAGTCCGCTCTTCTTCGTGAATGCAGCGAGAGAGCGGAGGTCCAGAGCAGACGGCTGAGACTATTCAACTGCTCCCCGATGCACGTAATGTAGGCTGCCGCGCTACTCAGTTTGAGTTTCAGAGCGGAAAGCTTGAGCGACGATGCGGGGTCCATTCAGCCGCTTAAGCCAAGCTACCAGCAGGATGGAATATGCACCAAGGATGTTAGCTTTCATGATGGAGAGCTACTTAGATCTTGGTCGACCGTCCTTACATTAGTGCCTTGCGTGCTGGCGCGATTCTTGTGTACGGTTAAGGTGCCCTAACTCTTCGTATTTGTTCTTCTTTCTGTTCAAGATTCGATTATAGACGATCAGTTGAATAGGAGTTGCCTAGAATCCTCAAGTCGGTTGCTCGGTGAACAGCAAACTCGAGATCCTGCTTCCGGAAGCATATGATTTGAGGGGAAAAGAAAGGCAATTAGCTGAGCAATTAGATGAAGCAGCTTGAGCATCAGCATCAAAGATGGCACTAACGGCCGCTACGGCCGCTCACAAGACTCCTCCACATCATGACAGGATGGCTCAGTGGCATGGACCAGGCCGAAGAGCGTCGAAGCCCGCCGAGCTCAAATCTCTCTCTCTCTCTCTCTCTCTCTCTCTCTCTCTCTCTCTCTCTCTCTCTCTCTCTCTCTCTCTCTACATCTCCATCGCAGAACTCACGTCCCAACCCAGCACCTCAGTACTGCCCAATTCCCCTCAACCCAACCCAACCAGCCACTTCACTTCACTCCACTCTCCCAACGCCCCCTCCCCCTCCATTATTCACCTAACCACCTTCATCGGATGCGCCTCAGTATTAAACACCCACTCCTGCGCCCCCGCCGTCCACCCGCCCCCGACCTGCACCCCCTCCTGCGGCGCATGCGCCAAAAACGCATACTTGAGCGTCTCCGCCAAAAAGAAACTCGGCTGATAATTCGCGAAGCCGCCGCCACCGGCCGCGTTGACGTCCTTTAGCGTGCTGAAACCGACATCTCCCGCGACGGTGGAGAACTCGCGCAGGTTCCGCACCGCGTGCCAGATGTAGTCCTGGTACTTGCGGTCGCCGGTGGCGCGGTAGGCGTAGTAGAAGGACTCGAGCGCCTCGGGGCCGAGGCCGTAGCCGCTGCCGCCGCCGGCGGCGTCGATCCAGAAGCCGGCGCGCGCGTAGAAGGCGGTTTGGTTGGCGGGGATGGGGGTCCCGCCGTTGGTTTGGTTGGTGTTGCTGAGTGGGTCCCAGCGGAAGACGTCGGGGCCGAGGCCGGTTCTGGGGGGGTTTTTTTTGTTAGGTTTGGTGGTGAGTGGGGAGGGGGGCGGTTTTTTTTTTTTTTGGTGGAGTGGGAGGAGGGTTGGTTACGGTACAGAGGGAGGGAGGGAGGGGGGAGGGGAGACAAAGAAAGGGGGAGACACGATCACTTACAGTGTCTCGTTGTAGATGGCCTCGCAGCCGTCGACCAGCTTCAGCCCGAAGTCGATGTAGCGCTGCTCCTCCAGCACAAGGCCGCCCAGGATGAAGTTGCCGCCGTCGAAGCACGCGAGGTGTTCGCTGTAGCCGACGATGCGGGAGCCGTTGTGGAAGGCCAGGAAGGTCAGGTCCGGCCGCGAGCTTGGGTGCGACTCGAGATACTTGATGCTCGACTCGACGGCCGTTACCCATCTTCGTTTTTTGTTTCCCGAATCAGTAGCCGTGCCAACTCCACACTCTTTCGCCTTCTGCTAATATGTATGCCAAAAGAAAAGAGAAGAAAAGGGGGGAAAGAAAAAGCTCACCGATCCTTATAAAACTCAAACCTCGTCGGGTCATACACAAACATCTTGATCAGATACTCATAGAAGCTGTCCACACCCCCCACCCACCCCCCTTCCTCGCTCGTAAACCTCCCCGTCGTGATGTTGATCTCGATGCCAATCAGGCCCGGGTACGGCTCGCCAAACTTGCCGCGCGGGCTGACGAGCCAGTCCTGGCCCTTTTGCGCGAGCTCGCCGTACTCCGGCTCCCCCGTGAGGTCCGACAGCCGGGTCCACTCGAGCACTAGCGTGCCGACCTGGGCGATGTTGTTGTCGGTCGCGCCGTCGGTCGAGCGGTTGTTGATGTAGAGCCCGTTGGACGGGATGCCCGTCGGCGTGTCGAAGCCGAACTTGAGCGTGTCGGCGAGGAGACGCGCTTGCGGGAGGAGTGCGGCGGCTTGGGTTTCCTTTTTGTTTTTCATAAATTTTCCAATTTGTAAGACGAATGGTTACTCCCGAGGGGGGTCAAGAAGTTTGAGGTGTGACGTATGGAGTTTGTTTCCCTTTCTCCTCTCCTTTTCTTTTTTTTCCAATAGGAGTTTTTTTCTTTTCAGGTTTGGAGAAAGAAGTTTCGACTGTCTTTTTGTGCAGCTTTCAGGTAACTCACATTTTTGACCAGGTGTGCCAATGGGCCAGTCAGGAGGTCGTGGGCAGAGAGGAGACCAGCGAGATGGCGGATCTGGAAGAGGGGTTCAGCGGTCCGTCGGTGTGGGTTGGGAAGCAGCTTCGCTACGAACATTGGTCTCAAACAAGCTGCACTTCCTGTTCGTAGAATCGTGAGTGTAGTCGATTGTGGGAATGAATTCCAAGGACCTGTCCACAATGGACTGCAGGCCCATGATGCTAGCCGTGCTCAGGGCATCCACCACGGTCAACCCCCACCCGTTGCTATTCGCGGCAAAATCAGTTCGAATGACAAGGCACAGAGGTAAGTCGGACGCACTAATTGCTCACAAAGGTCCGGTTGAGCGGTCGCAGCTCGTCGTTGGGGAAAGCGTAAGTGTAGTAGCCCTCCCAAGCAGTGGTGAAGATGTCTTTGATCTGCGCGGCCCGTTCATTCTCTTCCGCAGTGGGGACAGCGCTATCCTGTCTCGCACCAAGCCGACCACGGGGGACACCAGCCGGCGATGCGGCCGCGAATCCCAGGAGGACGGCTTGGGCAGAGGCGAGACGCAACAAGACGTCGAAGCGCATGATTGCTTCGAAGCGAAAACGAATGAGCTGGGGAAACAAGCAAAAGTGAATGAATGGATAGTCGCTGCAGCTTGGACGAGGAACAAATAGGAGACGTCCTCAGACCCTACTTATATCGCCCGAGAGAAGCGGTGAGCTTGTTTATGATGCCAAAGGCCAGAACCTTGCACAACGTCTACTATCTGCCGCCTTCGGGTCATCATTGGGCGGCGCCGGGCTTGCATATCCAGTGCCACCTTCCCAAAAGCCTGGACCCGCAGCAAACTCCACAGCCGGCCCGCATGGAACCATTTTGACTGTGCGGGGGGGATATTAGACGGATGATATCACGGCTGATCTCGGCCTGTTCGGGAGCAACAAGGTTAAGGGGTACCTGGCATGCCAAGCCAGTGGACGTTGCAGCCGCCTATCAACATCCCAGCCACGGCCCTGCTCCTGCCTGAAATAAGGAAAATGGGAGTCGAGAAAAAAAGTATGCAGCAGCGCTAAGTATATTGCGGCACGCAGGAACCACAATTTCTCCGCAACTCTGTTGCTTGACGTGATTCTCTCCTCTGACGTGCAGCATCGCATGACCCTTTGAAACATGCCACTCGATCGACGAATGCAAATGTATTTTCTCTAGCATTAAAATCGACGTTAATGGTAACGAGGCCAGAAGTGACGAGACCTCGATCGGGGTATATCAAGCAATCCAGCCATCTCGGCTTTTCCCCCGCCTCGCTTGCTATGCTTTGCTTCAGACAACGAAACGAAAAAACCCTTGCGAAAGAAAACCCAGACCATACTGTACTGAAAACTCACGTATCCGTCGTAATAGCAAGCTGCTATGCCACCCATGCGCAAAACGCGCCCTTCAGCCCATGCGCGCGTAAAATCTGCTCTTGTAGCTGTGGATGGTATGATGGCGATTCTCCCGGCCCAATGCAAGTTTTGAAAAGAAAAGACGCGCACACCCACCCCTTTTATGTTTCCCTCTGTCGATCCCCTCTTGATTATCAAACCACAGCTTCTTCGTCGTGACTGCCGCTTGAACCTCTCGAACCCCTTCTGCCCTTCGCCATCTTGGGCTTGCCTGACAGCCTGCCCCGCTTCTTCTTAGGAGTCCCGGACGAACCCATGGAACCCTTGCGCTTGCGACCACGTGGGCCGGCTCCACCAGGCGTCTGGCTGCCGCCGCGGCTCTCGTCTTCGTCATCCGGTGTGTCGTAACCCGCCGCCCTGGCTACCAACTCGGCTTCCTCGTCGTCTTCCGACGCGACCCTGAGCTCGTTGTCGATCGAGAGCAGCTCCGCGAACGCTTTGCACTGCGCAACCATGGCCTCGGTGCTGGACAGACAGTCCATGAGCGCAAGCATCTTTTCCCAGAACTTGTCCGGCACGATGAAGGGCTGCCGACTGGGCGCTTTGTTGAGGTCCTTGATGGTAGGCTTGTTGCCGGTCTTGCCGCCCTCGCGCTGCTTCTGCAGACCCCAGAGACGGCGAAGATAGGTCCGAGTTTCCCAGATCATGGTCAAGACGATCGACGCGATGGTGAGATGCTTGAGACGCTCCGGCGCAACATCCAAGGACTTGTTCTGTGTCTCGCCATTGAGGAAAGACTGTTGAATAGGCTGTTGCGCCAGCAGCGAGGGGAACGGTTCCGTAGAGTTATCGAACGACTGCTGCAGCATGGGAGCGAAGGCCTCAATGGATGTGGCGACCGGAGGTGGTGCTGCAGGCTCATCCAGACGGACCTTCAGTACCTCCAGCTCGATGGCGTGGGCCACCGGAGTGCCCGTGTTTGAAACTATCTTCTCCATGTTTGAAACGAGCGAAAGCAGCTCGTCAACTCGGACGTAATCGAAAAAAGCCAGATTCTCCAAGCAGAAGCGAGAATAGAGCAGATGTGGTGGAACATCCTCAGAAGTATCGAGTTTGGAAAAGTCGAAATCGGCCTTTGAAGCCAGGTTCAGCAAAAACTTCTTACGGACCTTGCTGTTGCCCGTCTTGAGAACTTCAAACAATGAACGAAGCTTGGGTGCGAAAGGATGAGTGGTTGCGCCATGCGTATCATGAAAGATACTTTGCTGGTATTCGAAAGCTTGGTGGCATGCCTTCATGTACTCCTTCTCAAACATGCTCTCGTGCTTTTGATGCAGTGTCTTGTGCTCTTGGAACGCAAGGTTGGCGATGAACTGGTTGGTTGACGTCTCAAGAGCCACCAGAGCGGGGCCGCATTCCTTCGGATGTACCAGACCTTGACGATTGATGCTGGCAATGACTTGGGCTGCTATCATGGCGGGCTCCTCGGCTGGCTCCAATGCGATGCGGACAATGTGGTGCAGGAACCGCTGAGCAATGCCGCTGCAAGCACCATCGTCGTCACTGGCGATTAGGGATACCTCAAGGCGTTCAGACCCGCGAGTTACACCCTCACCCACCTTGATCTGGGCACCCGACTCCGACTTGGCTTCTTGCTTGGCAAAGAACGTCTTGAAAGCAGACAAGACGATTTGTTCCAACTTTGTATCGCGGTTGTGGAAGACAAGCTCAAAAGCAGTCGTGACATCGGTCCGGAGAAAGTGGAAAGGCCAGGCCTGGCAGATCATGCCGATGCTCTCGAAAGCCATCTCCCGCAGATTGTGTGGGAGCTTTTGGCGAGTGAAAGGCCGGATTACATCAACAATCAAGCCGGCAACTGAACTACCTTTCCACCACGGAAACTTTTCCTTGAATGCCGCAGTGTGTGGATCAAAGTTGCAGCATTTCCCGAAGTAGCCTGCGATCATCATATACCGCTTGACCCTGTTCTGAGCCTGGGCTGCCTGTGGGGTATCATCGGTGAAATTAGTGTCTTTGCTTGCATACACACCGTTGATGACTGAAATAGTCAGCCGGACAAGGCGCTCGGTGTTCTGGAGGACCCCGTCAATGATCCAGAGGCATTGAGCGACCTCGTTCAACTCCATTTTGCCAAGCTTCGAAACGCTCGCCAGCAGAGCATCCTGAACCGCCTTGAGGAAAGTGTTCTGGAGCGACGAGAGAGAAGGCAGTGTGTGACGAAAAATGACGATGACTGAGCGATATATCAGCAGATCATCCGTGTTGGACAGGTTCTGAATGTAAGGCTGCAGGAGCTGTAGCTGATCTCCTGTGAAAAGTTTTGGGTTCGCCCTTGCGAATACAGTCAAAGTCTGCAAGATGTGTTGCTGCGATGGGTTTTCTGGAAGTTCTGTACTGTCAATGACGCCGTCGAACATGACAGCAACCATGCTCTTGCAAACGTTGAAATTAGCGGTGCTGTTCTTTGACCCAGGTGATAGGACATTCTCTAGGAGAGCGTCGAGCACAGAAAGAACGGTCTCGCCGCGCTGGACCGTCCTGATGATGAGCACGACTTGGTTCTGAAGAAGAAACTTGGACTGAGCACGCTCCATCTTGTTAGTCGCATGGAAAGGTGTGAACCAGATCTCTTCAAATGTCGTCCTTGCAAGCTCAGAAACGCCGTCGTCGACATCCTTGATGCGCTGCAAGAAAGCTTCAGCAATGGCTGTCTTGACATCTTTGGACTCATTCCTGAGATATATATCCCTGAGGAGCTTCATGGCTCGCTTTCGGACACCAACCGCGGCATCGTGCGCACGAGCAATGATCCTGTCAAACACCTCATTCTCGAGTGACGGCTTGAATTGAAGACACTTAGCAAGGAGACCAAGTGCAGAATCTCTGACCAGTGGAGATTGATCGGATGCGCAGCGCAAGATCTGGTGGATGATGTAGTGACCGTTCTTCAGAATGGAAGGATCCTTTTCCAGAAGTTGAACGACACTTTTCAAGCTCCTGCTCTTGACTGTGGCCTGATCGCTGGTCATGGCACTGAGAAGGATGGCGAACATGCGCTTGAACGCTTTGCAGAAAGGGAGCCGAAGTGCGACAATAGAGCCAGCGAGGATGCCTTGGGCTGTCGACACTTTGGTAAAGTCAAATTCCTGTTCGAGCCACTTGGGATCCAGCATCATGTTTCGTAATTGGATCGCCAGAGTTCCACGCATGTTTTCGTCCTCATCTTTGTCTAGATAACCGTGAACCTCTTTAGCCCACTGAGTTACGTGGTAGCCTTGGGCGCTCTGTAGCTGAGGATCATCTAGGTCGCGAGACTCCAGATACTCCAAAACCACGCGGTAAGGACCATCGAATTCGAGAAGATCGGCATCTTTTGAGTTATCGTCCAGAATATCCTCTGCGGTGTTGGCAAGTTGGCGAGAAAGCTCCGACTCTGCTGTGTCAATACTTTTTACAGCGCTTTTGACGTGAAGTTGTAGATCCAGAATGCCAGATCCCATCAGCCCCATCAAATCCAGAGCCATGTTCTTCGCGGGCGCCGGGCTCTTGTCGTTCTCAGCGAGGCCGATCATGTTCGATAGAAGAGCTCTCAGAAGTAGCTCCGCTGCAGGCCAGTCGGACGATCCGAGGACAGTCAGGAAGTCCTCTGTAAAAATGTCCAGCAGGTTGCGGTAAGGCTGATCACCAGTTTTCGTAGCTGTCATTGCTCGTTGAACCATGAAGTTCACCAGGTAGCGAGCGCTTTTCTGCGCGTCCTCAAAGAGTGGCTTCATGACGCTGTTCAGCTCTTCAATCAAGTCCTCGCGGTCCATTTGAGCAGCATCATGCATCTCAATGATACCGGACTGGTCAGGAGCAGGAGAACGAGCGCCATTCTGAGATGCATTCTCATCATCCTCGAGCTCATCCAACCGCAAGCCTTGTACATCTTTGTGCGTGTCCTTGATCGAACGGGTCGCGCTGGTCTGGATGAGTCGCATTAGCAACGCTGAGACTAGCTGGATCGGCTTTCCGTTCAACATCTTGAACTGTCGAGCGCTTTGTCGAGTTACGGGGAGCTTCTCCAGGGACGTGAGTATCTCGTCGAAAATAAAAGTCCTCTGATCAGGGTAGCGCGCGAAGATCTTCGCCAAGACGTCCATAGCGATTCTGCGCATGCCTTCGCACTTCTGGATTCCAAGCGCTGAATCCTTTTCCGTGGGTGCGTTTTCGACGAAGATCAGCGTGGTCGATACAAATTCCACTGAAGTGACGGCGCTGTCAGAGACATCGACCTTAACAATCATTTCCGCTAGAAGCCTGAGAACCTTTCCTGCCATCTGCAGAAGCGAGTTAAGGTGCCCTCGTTGCGCAGAAATGATCTTGAAGGAGGCATTGTTAGTCTCAGAATTGCGTGCCTCGAAGACGGGTATCATGCATGTTTCCAGAACATGCTTCAGAGCATCAAGAATACTGGATAGAATATCCTCTGAGTAGAGCTGCTTCTCTTCACGCCCAGCTGTCATGATCCTGAGAAGTATCCTGGCAGCTTGCAGTCCATGTTGTGCCCTGTTGAGACGGCCAACCCATTCTTCGATATCACCCTCTGACCAATCTTCACCAAGCGTGATGGAAAGACTGGAGACACTGCTGACAGCTCCCTCACATAGCTTTTGCAAGCGACTGAGACTATCCGCAGGGATATTTCCGAAAGCCTTGGCGGAGATGACCTTGTGCAAGGCGGAGTCCAGTCTCGACTGTGCATCCGAAGAGAGGACGGGAAGATCGTTGTCGCCAACGTTGCTAGGGACGAAGAACCTCGCGGCATCGGAGGAAATGTTTCCGGAAGTGTCCGGCTGTAGTTGATCCTCAGCCTCGAAGATATCCCCAATCAAGTTCTGCAGGCGCATGACAGTCGCTTCGATCCTCTGTCTCTGGTCGATGCTCATTGTTGGTACCACATCGTCTTCCCGTTTGCGTTTGCGCGAAAGTCCATCTTCACAAGCAAGAATTCGCGCGTCGACGTCTGGATGGGCCTGGTACTCGATCTTTTGCAAAGCTGAAGGAAGTTTAAGGACGACGATTCCAGCGCCAACCCGTCTCTCTTGCGATGAAGGAGGAGCCTGTGTATCCTCAACTCTAGGCTGTGGTCGGGCCTCGACAACCAGTTGCGGCCGGACCTCGACCTTAGGCTGTGGCATGACATTGACACTGGATTGCACAGGCTTTGGCTGCGAGCTCTTGGGCGGAATTACGACTGCTACCTTGGTACTCTGGCTGGACGAGAGGTCGTTCTGTTGCGGTGCGTCTGCATCCGAACGCTCGGTTTTGACTGGAGTAGTCAACGGGACATTTTGCCTGGCAGGCTGTGGCGTTGCTTGAGGCGTTTGCGACTGCGAAACAGGAACAGGACGCCGTGGCGTTTGCTCCTGCTGCCGTGATTGGTGACCATCAGGACGCTTGGATGGTGTCTTGGTCTTCTTAGTGGGCGAAGTTGGGGTGGGATAACGAAATGCGACGTTCGTCTTGTTCAACACCATAGCCGAGAAGGCACCAAGACGTGGTGTCGGTGCCTTTTGCGAAGTGCCAGTGGAGTTGTTCACCGCCGAAGGCCCTTGGGCTGGGCGCTTAAACTTGCTGGGGAGGTGTCAGTTCAGAGCTTCATGAGTGAAGTGGGAGATCTGAGCATACAACTCGGTCAACTCGGATGGTCTTAGTAGCTGCTGGAGCTGTTGTAACGACTGCTGTAGCCGGTACGAGGTGCTCTGTGTATTCGAAGCAGCCTCCGCATTGAGCGAATCCAAGCCCCTCCTTGCCTTTTGCCGCTCCTCGGTATGTGTGAAGATGGTATGGTTCGTATGAGGGAAGCTGGAGGGGAAGGGTATGATACCTGTGAGGCTGTTAGAAATAAGCGGTCGCTAGTGCACGTGGGCATTATCGGCTGCGCGCAGCATTGTACAGCAGGACATGCAATTGCCCACATAGGGAAGGTGCGGCTTCCAATGCTGCAGAGCTCGGTGATGTGCAGCGAGACCCAGGTGGAATGACGTACTGGGATCGAAGGGCGTTATGGAGCTCAAGGGGGAGAACTGCAAAGCATCATCCACAGTGGGCAGACGAGGCCGTATGGGAAGGACCATGGCATTGTTGGGAGGCCATGGCCCATTTGCTTGTCCGTTCGCACCATCGCCATTCACAGCACCGCTCGCGGGATCCATCTCTGCCCTGCTTGGCGGCCGGCGCGATTATCGAAGTGTCGTTGACAAGAGAGTTGCTCGCAGTCCACCGGAAGTGGGGGGGGTTGGGAGGCTCGATCGCTGGGCTCCGCGCGGTTCATTCACCGCGCTGCTATATGTTGCAAGACGGAGACATCGGAGGTGCGGCGGAGGTGTCGGCGGCGCGGCGCGCGAAGATGGTGGAGGGCGCGGCTGGTTACGACTCGCAGGGTACGGCCATTTGGAAGGGCGAGAGCGGGACGAGAAGCCAAGGAAGCGTACGGGATGGCGTAAAGGGTCTCCGGAGCCGGCACTCGAGTAGTGGTAGGTTGCGGAGCTAGATGGAGATGGCCCTGGTGAGCCAACGCGAACGCGCGACGTAGGGCTGAAACACGCCCGTTGCCAGTCAACGGCCCCCCAGCCATACAAAAAGCGGCCACCACTAAATTCATGAGCGCGAAATCCCTGTCGTCGGGGAAAATCCTCGAGATCTCCGCCGGCTCCTCCAGCATCGCCCGAGACTTTTTCGCAATTCCCTCGAACAGCTTGCTCACTTCCCAGCTTCGCCGAACACAGCTCTTTTGCGCCTCCCGTTAGCCTTTTGATCCACCATGTCGGCCATTGGTTCGCTTGTCTTCTGTACCGACTGTGGTAACCTTCTCGACGGCAGCTCCGGCGATTCGAAAGCCATGTTGGTTTGCGATGTTTGCGGCGCGTCCTGCAAAGGTATGGTTCTCCGCGTCTCAGTCGCAGTTTTGAGAGATCCCGAAAGATCGATTTCTTGATCACCATCCCGCGCCTCCAACCATCCAAGGATTCCCAGGATCCTTCTCGGCGTGTGTCCTTGCCCGCCTCACCGTCCCACGGCCAGCTTCGGTCGTCGCTTCCCATTCTCTTTCACTTCACTTCACGCGCCGTGTTTTTTGCGCGCACATGATCGCATGAGCTCACATGGCATGTAGATACCGCCGCGAAGACCATCGTGACCAGCTCGAAGCCGTCGTCGTTTCCTTCTTCGCTCCGTGACAAGCGCTCCGAGATTCAGACTCTCACCGAGGATGATATGCAAACAGATGCCACGATCAAGCAGGCGTGTGAGAAGTGCGGCAGGGAGGAAGTGAGATATTACACTCAGCAGCTGCGCAGTGCAGACGAAGGAAGCACGGTCTTTTACACCTGCGAGTGTGGTCACAAGTACGTCTTCCGACCCAACGTTCATTTGCTAAGGTGCATGCTGACGTCGTTGCAGATGGAACACGAACAACTAAACAGAACTTCTTTCCCTATATGGCTCATACTTTGGTATCATGCTTTCGTCATACATGCGGTGTTTTGCACTCGGATCATCCAACGATATACCCTCCAACGGAATACTTTTTTGCCTTCAAACCGCCATCCTGTAACGCCAATGCAAATTCTGGTGTCTCGACACACGGAGCCATCGTACCTCAAGCGGCGACGGCCTCTTCCTTGCCAGGAACAATGGCGTATTCGACCTGGCCGCTTTTTTCAAACTCGGCCATGTCCAGCGCGACAATGATGCTGTCCCTGACGACCTGCTCGGGATCGTTCACAAACTTCCTCAGAGTGTCCTCAACACCTTCCTCGTCACCCAAGCTGCCGAGAGCCTCGGCAGCCTCGTGGCGAACCATGCCAGCCTCACTGGTGTTGCTCAGGCAAGCGGTCAGAGCAGGGACCGACGCAGGGTGGCACAGCTGGCCAAAGACGAATGCAACCTCATGACGGAAGAGGGCAGAAGTGTCGCTCAGGCCCTTGGCAAGGGCATTGACGGCGGGGACAGCAGTGGGAAGGTCGGGCGGCGAGGCGAGGTCGCGGAGGGCGAACATGGCACGGTAGCGCTTGAATAGAGGCAGCTTGGTGTCCAGGTAGGCCTTCTCGAGCTCCTCAATTGAGGGCTTCTGAGACTCTTGTGGCATCGGAGGAGCAGGGTCAATGGATGTGAAGTCACTGGCAATCCCGTTTAGCTCAAAAAGAAAAAAAAAGATGGCATGACCGTTCATGACATAACGCCACCATACCTCTGCTTGAGCTTCTCAGCCTGTCTCTCGGCGGAGTGCTCCCACTCGATCCTAGCAACAGCGATGTCGCAAGTCTCGGTTATGACGTCGAGCTCGTCGGGCGCGTCGCGCAGGCGGCGCAGCAGTTCCAGGCTCTCTTCGTAGCCCAGCGCGCCCAGAGCCTCGGCGGCTTCGTGGCGGCACATGGCGTCCTCCTGCTTGTCCTCGAGCACTTTGCGCAGGTAGGGCACCGAGTGCGGGTTGCGCGACTGGCCAAGGCAGTAGGCCAGCTCGTGCTTGAGCAGCGCCGACGACGAGCTGAAGCCGTCGGCGATGGCGTCGATGGCCTGCAGCGTCGACGCGGTCGGCTCCTCCTGGCACGCCAGGAACTTGAGCGAGAAGAGCGCGCGGAAGCGACGCGCCAACGGCTCGGCCTCGTTCACGAGCGTCTTGCGCAGCGCGAGGACGGTCGCGTCGGGCGCGGCGCCGTTATCGCTGGCGGCGGTGGTGTCGACTGCAGCTGGAGCCATGGCAGAAGCGTGTGTCTCTTGGGGTCTAAATTGAAAGGCGAAGGCGGACTGAGAGGGACTTGGAAAGAACAAAAAAAGCTGGGCTCGAGATCTGGCGATGTGACGATAAGATATGGAGGGGAGAGATTTTTTGGAAAATTTAGAGCACTGAGATGGATGACGGCGCGGGGTGGAGGGGTCAAGGCTTCGCAATAAAGTCGTTGCCCATGCTCCACCGCTTCACTAATACCATAAACCGGCACGACATAACATTCGCCCTGTCGGGGCTGCGGCCTCGGCGCTTCAGGCATCGGAGGTCGGAGGTGCCGACTTCCAGGGTGGCACTGCCCGTGGCTTTGAGCAGCGCCACAGCGCGTCGCGGGATCTGCTGCCCTTCGCACTGCCGAGCGCCCGAGGGTGGCCGCCCCAAACGGCATCCCGCCAGGGACAGGCAGTCCACAAGCGCCCACTGATTTCAAAGCGCCACCTCGGCCCTTCCATGTTTTTGTAATGGCTCTTTTCGTCAGCCTCCATGCTGCGTTGCGCCCCCCGGCGTCGCCTTTATCAGCCACACGCTCTGCTCCCTCGGTGCCCCCCTAGGCCTTGCAGGATAACCACCTACAACTTCACGACCATGGGCGACGTACAAGCAGACAATGCGGCTCCAGCAGAGACCCCGAAGCCATCGGAGCCTCAGCTCCCCAAGCTGAGCGCGCACGAGTTCAGACAGTACAACCGCTTGGCTGAGCACATGGACATGTTTGTGAGTACATGCGAGGATCGCTCTTGACCCTCACACTGACACTTTGCAAGCACAGCAACTTCCGGCGTTCATGGACGATCATGTATACGGCTTGCGAGAACAACAAACGTCCCTCGGGCATGTCCATTCGCCAATTCATTGGTCTCGGTCTCGACTTCTGCCACCACCTGGACGTCCACCATAGCATTGAGGAGCGCCACATTTTCCCCATCTTGGCTCAGAAGATGCCTGCTTTCCGCAAGGAGCTGGAGCTTCTGACTCAGCACAAGCAGATCCACAAGGGCTTGGAAAAGTTGGAAAAGTACCTCGAGGATTGCAAGCGCGGCGAGGATGAGCTCAGAATGGACAAGATGAGGGAAATTCTCGACTTGTTCGGCAAGGTCTTGTGGCAGCACCTGGATGAAGAGGTCAAGGAACTCGGCGCGGAGAACATGCGCAAGTACTGGACTATCGAAGAGGTCAGAAGAATACCCATGTAACGGATTTGTCTTCCAAAGAAGCGTGAGCTTTGCATAACAACACGGCGTTCAACGTATTTCAGCAAGAGACTTGGAACAGATTTGTATACGAGATCGAATAGAGGATATGGGCGCGAGGCATCTCAAGCTACAGCAACCGGTTGCATTGGAGCAGGACCAGTGTCTGCAGCTGACAGCCTTGTTTCTTGCACATCCACTCCTTTCTTCCTCGCACCATCCACAACAGTCTCTGCTTTCCGTGGCTTTTGTTTATCAGCCACCATAGCGATGAGCGCTGCACCCACTCCGCTTCCGTCTTTAGCAAGGCCGATTCGAATCCTTTTCTCCCCTGAGAGCCCAATCTCCGAGACATCCCGTAGCGCACCGCGAATGTTTTCTTCGAACCTAGGATAGTGTTCGACCAAGGAACCCTCTACTCCCACGTCCAAGTATTTTGCCTCTCCAAACGAGTCGTTGAGACGGCCAGTCTTGACGATGACGGCAGCAATAGCGGCACCGCTTAAACGAGCTGCTCGCCGCCCGATGGCCTCGGCGATGATTTTGGCAATAGCTGCATCCTCAATGGAAACCCGTGCAACACCGAGCTCTTTCTCGAGACAGCGTCGAGTTGCTGACAGCAGAGTAGACTTGTCTGCCTCGATAGAGCTCATAATGCTCGTGTCCACTCCATAAGGCTTGAATAACGGAGAATTCTTGAGGTCTCTTTTCGAGCAATTCCCCAGGAAACCATGTTCGGACTTTTCCAAGATGCTAAGGAGAGCGAACCGAAAGAGCTCCCCCAGGTACATCCCACTGACACGTTTCTCCAGCATCTGCTCCCCGGGATGGATGTCTGCTTCGTCAAGCCTCCTGTCGTACGGAGTTGTTGATAGGACTGTCAAAGTCTCGTCGAATGAGCCCCATTCTGTGTTGATGATCATATTCTCCGCCTGCTCGTTTGAGGGACCAAGTCTCGTGACGTTCTTCCGTTTCTCAACGTAAGCCCCATTAGTACCAGTCCCAAACACGGCGCCAAGGATAGGTGATCCGTTGTCCAATGATGTGTAAGACCGTGCCATGAGTGTTCCGACCGTATCGTTTGCCAACGCAGTGACACGGACAGGAACATTCAGTTTGTCGATCTGCTCCTGCAGGAGCCCACAAACATCCTGGCCAATGGCATCCGGGATATCGAATCCTTTGTCCCATCGTGCCATGATGCCCTTGTCAATGGCGATCTGCTGGAAAGTAAAGCTGAAAGTGAAGCCAAGGGGGAGATGGTCCTTTTGTGCGGACTCGTTGTCGATGACTAGGCTGTCGCGGCCTTGGGCTTTGTGTGCTTTGTAGTTCTTGCTGTAGTGCTTTCTCAGAAACGTTTCCACTTCTTGAGCAATGAACGAGAAAAGGTCTGCAGACGTACTCCCGATCCTTAGATGCGGGGGGATGGTGGATTTTGTTTGCTTAATGGAAAAGGTTCGATCTCCGTGAAGCTCGACGCTGCACACACGGCAATTGGTCCCTCCAATATCCACAGCAAGACATACGCCCTAGGGTGATTTCGATCATCAGAATCGCGCTTGAGAGTTGATCGATCGGACTTGAATTATGCATACCTTTTCAGTCCCAGTTGGCAGGACAGTGACATAGGATGGTATCATAGTGTCCCCGTCCTTGGAAAGCCCATCCTCTTGAGCCAATGTCAGCTTCTCGTTCTGGAAAAGGCACAGCACCGCAGAGAATTGTACCCATCTGGCGCACGAAGTGCGTCACGGTTTTCCGCACTTGTTCAGCGGACACGTCGAACTCAGCAGCAATGCGCCTCGCCTCAACAACAGCCGGTTTTCTCGCTATCCTCGAAGACTTGGCCCCCATTGCCAAGTCAGAGCAATAGCTGCAGAATGTAGCGAAAGTGTAGAGGGGGCATGGAAATGTTCAGGAGCGGACCAAACTCAGAGCAAATCAAAAGATGTAGCGCAGCCCCCGAGGCTCCCCACAGCCACGGTGAACGTGGCTGTATGGGCCGGTGAACGGACTTCAGCAATCTATCGGCCATGGCTCCCCGGGAGAGGCGAATGATGGCAGGAACCGGACTTGTCGGCGGCCATCACCGGATTGTCCGTATATTGCCGAGTGCACCATTTCCCCGCGATGTTCGACAGTCTGGAGACACCAAAGGGTTTCCCCGGATTTCTTCTTCTGGAAACAACCTCCAGTCACCGTGCTTGGAGCAGGAGACCACGGGGCATTGGTCGGTGCTGCCAGGCACAAGCCGGTTATCGTATGGTGGATCCGCATCGTCTGGACAAGCGCTGGGAAGACTCGGCCGAGCGTGCGCAATAATGGTGCCGAGCGAAAGCTTAAAGAACGCGGAAGACTGCATCTAGCATGCCCCACCCTGTGCACATCACCTGTGCTGTGTAGGTCTCAGGGAAAGGACCGGCCAGCTGTACTTGCAGAATGACAGGACTGAATTAGCGCTCCATACCGCCATTGCACATGCGCTTGCAGTCTTGCTGGCAGTAGAGAGCGGGAAGCGTCCCGGCGACAGCGCTACTCGACCCGTTCGGTCCGGCTCCGCAAGAGGGTGCAGGGTGGGATGTCTGGGGGTTGGGGCAGGAGCAAAGGTGGAAGTCGTGGCCGGGCCGGCAATGCGAACGGGGGCAGGCGCTGGACGGGAGGCTGCGGCAGCCGAGATCGCCCCCGCCCGCGCGTCCTGTGGCACGACACCATGGCCCTCGTCCTTCCAATCGTATTCCAATATGGCCTCTAAATCTCAAGAGAGCATCATCATAGGGCCCAAGCCCACCAAAGCATGCGGTAAGCCGGCATCGCAAGCGCACAGCGCCCCGCCAGCACGGCCCGTACTAACCGGCGCGTCCCACAGTCAACTGTCGGCGCCAAAAGGTCGGCCTTAATCGCCTGCCTCCCCCGAACCTGTCTGACCCTTCGTTCAGATGAAATGCCAGGTTGAGCCGGGCTCGAGTGTATGCAGACGCTGTCGCGTCCAGAAAATCGACTGCATTTTCAAACCCCGCGCAAATGTACGCCCACCGTCTCCACCCGCCCACTGTGCTCTAGACTGAGACCGCTAGGCCGCTATCATCAGAGAATCCGTCGACGTGAGGCCCGAGCAGACCAAAAGAGCCTCGGTCTCGGATCCTAGTTCGGTGCTTGGACGCCTTGAAGTTATCGAGGCTCTTCTCGGAATCCGCTCGGCTTCTAAGCCAGCCCACTCTTCCCCCGGTAGCCAAACCGATGCTGGTCCGTCGGGTGCTTTTCTGTCGCTAGAGGATGACGAAGACCCTGAGTTCAGCGGGCTCAGGCCGGCTGTCTCTCAGCTAAGATGCCTCGCAAGACAGCCCCAGAACGACAGAATCTGGGCGCCCTCCGTCATGAAGCAGCTATGGACCTCGTGAGTCACATCTTTGCCCGCTCTCAGCTCTCATCCCTGTCTTTAACACGTCCATAGATTCCACGACAACGTGCCGGGCCTCCACTTCCTGTCTAAGAAGCAGACCTTCTCCTCCCCCACGCCCCTTCTTCTTGCATCCGTCCTATACGTGTCGGCCCTGCATCACCCTGTCGCCGACGTTGCTTCACTGGCCCCGGACTACTTTGTACTGACTTGTAGCGCTATTTCCGACCTGTCCGTCCCCTCGCCGCGCCAAAATGAGCCATTCAACGACGAGAACCTTTCCGAGGAGCAGCGGGGATTCCAGGATGTTCTTGGCCTAATCCTTGCCGGACTTGTGTCGGAAGCTTACATCAAGGAGACCGGCATCTGGATCTCGATCGGCTATAGAATCCTTCTCGACTACTGCCCGATGAACATTGATGAAAGGTCACGAGAGTGGTGCGGTCTCTTCCGAGGGCTCCAGATTATCGATCTGGAACACGCCTCTTTGTACATGTCTTGCCCGATTCTGCCACGAAAGGCGCCCTTGGCGTCACTGCTGCAACTGCAAACATCTGGCGGAGATCCGTACGATCATCTTACTCAGATGATGCATATCGGTCTGTCGCATTTCACTGGCCGCGGGATTCCAACAATATGGTCTTTCATTTTTTCCCATGAGGCGGATCGCTCGTCGCAAGCAGCTACACCGTTCACAGAAAATGACCTTGGTGTCATTAAGCACTGGGCTCGCCAGCTTGATGACTGGCTTGTTCGATACAGCGGAGTATCGCGTACGTTATGAGTCCTTCCGCGTCTGTGTCTGCGCTGGCTTTACTGATGGATAATAGGACCGTCGGCGATTGACAACCCTAATCTTGCTTTATTCCGACAGTACATACTGCAACGGCTGTTTGTTCTGTCAATTTACCACCCCGCAAGAGGCTTCAATATGTTTGCCAGGAATGTGGCATCCGCCGAGCGCCAAGAGCTTCTCCTTTCTGCTCGCGCTGCGCTTAGACTGCACAATGACGATCACGGAATCTGGAGTAATTGGGACTTGGTGGTAAGTTGATCGTTAGTTTCGTGCGGCAAATGCTAAATCCCTGCAGATGATTACATGGGCTGCTCTGCTAGTGCTCCAAGGCATAGAAGATGGCACGGGTGAATCAGACGGTAAGTCTGACTTGCACGAGATCATACTGTAATGACTGACGATTATGCTCAGACCTTCGCCTGATACAATCGCACCTCTTGACCCTCAAGCACACAAGCCAACCCCCGCCCAGTCTCCGCCATCAACTAGCCTCCCGCCTCGAGACCGATCTCCAGCGCTTGCGAACCCCTCCGACCAGTCCGTCTAGCAATCCCAACACCAGCTCTCTCGCATCCGCGAACAATCCCAGCGACACGAACCCGTGGGCTCTGTTCAACCAAGATAGCATCCGCCTGGACTCTCCATCGTGGCAATTCGCACCGAAGCAAAACTATTTCAATGGACCAATGTCCGTGGACGGCCAACAGCAACAGCAGCAACAAATTCCCATCGATCCCATGGCCGTACAAGGGACTCCGTCAATCATCCCTCAGCCAGGGGCCAACGGATCGATCGGACCTGAGCAGTGGCCGCCGGCGCTCATGCGCTTGTTCGGCGGCGGCGAGTTCGACATCGATCCGGAGAGCGGCGAGCCGGTCAATGATGTCATGTAGATCCTCTCCACCTTCACAGTGGGCTCGCAAGAAATGTTTTGGGGACTATGCGGCCTGACGTTTCTCAATACTGACCGGATATTTCATTCCCTGCCAAACCGGCAGCGGAGGCCTATGTAAGGTTCAACACCAGTATACCCCGCCTCCTCGTTCGACGCGGCAAGACCTGCCCTGCTACTAGGATCTTTCCAGCCAAGTGCACCGAAAAGAGTACCAGCAATCCACGGAGGAACGTCTTACATCGACTCGCGCTCACCCATGAGGTCTGCAAGGAAGAGTCAAGCGCTTGCTATGTCATCGGCACAGCTAGGGTGCGATATGAGCTCCTTCTCGCCAGCAACGTGAAACTACCACAAGATCAATACCAACAAGCCTGCCACCAGTGGTAGACAACAACTCGGCAAAAGGGAAGGTCTGATGGATTACCGATGCACCTACGAACACTTCAGTTGAAGAAGGAGACCGTCCAGGAGCGCAAGAGGGAAGAGAGCCACGTACACGCTGTTACGAAGAAGGCGAAGAAGACGGCAGTGATCACCGCCCCAGGTTCGCTCACGACGGCACTAGAGGAGAGCAGACCGTTACTTTCGCAGCCAGAAAGAGCGGCACATGTCGTCAGTGAGTAAATACTCATGTGTGCGACATCCGGGCGGTTGGTGGGCTACAGCATGGATGTATGTGGCATTGGGAGAAGCGAAATACTGTGTATAACGGATCTGAGCGATGGTTCGAGCGACTTATGAAGTGACTTATGAAGCGCCGTGGCCGGGCTGT
The DNA here is from genome assembly GCF_001883845.1 of Diplodia corticola. Classification (NCBI taxonomy): domain Eukaryota; kingdom Fungi; phylum Ascomycota; class Dothideomycetes; order Botryosphaeriales; family Botryosphaeriaceae; genus Diplodia; species Diplodia corticola. The sequence goes on from NW_017971499.1 coordinate 124,436, forward strand.
GGCGAATTGTAATGGCGAGTCGATGTAATAATTTAATACACCAAATTTGTGACTAAGATGACAAAACCCCCCAATTAAATCCGAAGAGGGGGAGAACCGGATTGGGGGTTGACGTTCAGCGGATTGACTCAAACAAGTGATGTTGACGTCATACAGTCAAATTGCGATAAAGCATGGAGAAAATGGGTATTCAGAAAGTTATGGATATATTCAGTACGATGTTCGTACAGCTCCAATGAGCGGAACACTGGATATCATAGCAAGAAACGAGAGAGGCCCATAACCAACAGAAAGAAGAAGAAAAAAAAGACCAAAAGAGTTCTTCACTACTCGCCCACCTCATTACAATTATAGCGCCCTTCGGTCTCATGTTCGTTTCCAATGCCAAGGCTATGCTTTCAAAAATGCAAGAAACGTGAACAGGGCACACGCCGTTTCTCTCGACTTGTGTTCCTTTCCCCCCCTCTCCTCAAAATGATCATCCCCAGGAGCGAGACCTCAGGCGGTTTGGCAGCGTGTGTGAAATAGATTCATCGAGGGGAAAAACAAAAAAAAAGGGATCCCCCTCAGTGAGCGTCACGGATGGATTCGAGGCTGACGGGGCGGGGCAGCTGAGGCGGAGGGGCGGGCGGGCCGGTGCCGCTGCGTCTCCTGCGCTCGCGCTCTCCCACGCCGGGGGCGGGCTGCAGGGTGGTGGTGTTCTTGCGGTTGACGAACTTGCCGCCCATGCCGCGCATCCACTCGCCGTCCTCGTCGCGGCCGAGCCAGTACTCGCGGCCGACCGAGACCATGGCGCGGCCGAGGCTGCCGGGCCAGCCGCGGCCGGCGTCGCGGTCCTCGGCGAAGGGGTTCTCGGCGAGCTCGTCCGACGGGTTGCCCGTGTGCAGCGTGTACTGCGAGGCCGACGTCATCATGATGTGCTGGCGCAGGACGTTGCGGGCGTAGGCGAGCATGACGACGACGAAGTACAGGCGCACGGCCCAGAGGGCCGCGATGATGGTGATGCTCATGACGCTGCCGCTCTGGAAGACGGCGCTGCCCAGGCCGGCGGCCGGGAAGCCGCCGTCGGCCGACCCGACCGCCACGGCCTCCTGGCCCGACGCCACCCCACCCGCCGCCGGCTTGGCCACGACGTCGACCTGGCTGACGTTGTACTTGGGGTCGGTGAAGCCGGACGTGTCGCCGATCATCTTGCCGCCGGGCCCGTCGGCGCTGCCGGGAGTGCGCTCGTGCGGGTGCTGGGCGAGGACCAGGAACCAGGCGATGCCGAAGGCGGCGGTGTAGGCGGCGTTGACGACGGTGTCGATGGCATAGAACCAGGCGAGGGCGAGGCAGCGCAGCGGGTCCTGCTTGCGGATGTAGCGGGCCAGGTAGACGGTGACGAAGAGGGCGATGATGGAGTAGATGTACATGGAAAGCTGGAGCGGCGAAACGTGGTAGCCGGTCGCGAGGGCCAAGATGCCGTAGAAACCGGTGATTTTGTTGACCAGAATGGTCAGGACGATGAGCTCGACGCCGGTGCGTAGCGACATGGCGTAGAGAAAAGTCTACAGGCGTCAGTCACTCCTGGGCGGTGGTGGCGCGGCGGGCGCGCAGGCGCTTACAGAGGGACGAGGCATCTCCAGCATCGAGGAGCCAGCCATGATGGGAAAGCGTGCACGGCCGATGCGGCCGCTGGTGTCAGGCGAAGGGTCAAGGGTGGATAGCAGGCGGGAATTGGAGAGGAAGAGCGTGGTGATGAGGATGTTGGTTAGTGTCGAAGCGCGGATGATGGCGGCTGCGCGGCCGAAAACCCTGGGGCCAAAGCCAACCGTGCAACCTCCGGAAGCGCCGCAATCTCCCGGCCCGACGTCACCGAGAGCCTCAGCCCTGCCAAGCCGGGATCATCATTTGCCCTCCCTACCACCCAACGACACCTACCATGTGATCCACCAACAGCACCCATCATAAACGTGTTAAGCGGGCGGAGACTTCTCTAATTCTAGCACCTGTGCACATCTGACCTCAAGCTGCTTCCCATATCTTACAAAACCGTCAGTCCTCTTTTGACAAGCCGCCATCTTGCATAATCTAACTGTATTCGTTCTCGTACCCTGCGCAATGTTTACGCATTTGCATGCTCGCCCTCCCTTTTTCCATTTCAGGCTCCTCTTGAGGACCTGCCTCCTGGACTTTGACTGCGGTGTCAGCCTCACAACCCTTCATTTACGACCTTCTCGAGCACAGCATCATGCTTGACATCCACTGGCTCCACCTTTTGATGGTCTTCGGCGCCATCGAGAATGCCCGCCTCCTCGTGCCTACTTCCCTCTAGCACCACATCATCCGACGCCTGCGTCTGTTGCAGTTCAATGCTATTGGTGAGGTAGGTCGAAGATTCAGGAGCGATCTTCGGTGCGCGTCTTTTCCGCACGGACTTGTTCTTTGTGAGCGCATTGAGCGTCTTTTCGATCGCATCCTCAACAAGAGTCTTTGCGTGGAATGCTAGGGCCCTCGTGCTAAAGACGCCAGAAAATCGATAGCTTAGCCAGAGGTAAAGCACGATCGCTTTGTGAAGCATCTCTAACTTCTGGAGGTAGTCGCGATTAGCGTCCACGGGTCGATCCAAGACCTCCCACTCGAATCCTTCGATATCCAATAGGTTACCATTGGTTTGGTCCGCCACACACTTTGCCAGGTTGTAGAGGACCTTTTGGCTTTCCGGCGTCTTGACGTTGGCAGGTGCTGCGCAGAGCATGATCTTATCCAGGACGGAAAGGCCCTCAATGGGCTGAATAACGTCGGCGATGTTCAGCTGATCCTTCAGGACACACATGTGGAATCGAGTGTGGACGCTGGAGATGTCATGTAGACGTAGGAGAATGTAACTGAAGGGCGTCCCAGGGGGGAAGTAATTGGCAAACCGCTCTATGATTGGATCTGGAGGGAATAGACCCGCTGTCTTGATCGCTTCAGGCTCTGTTCCCAAAGCCCTTTGAAGGTATTTCATGTCGTTTCTGTCAAGCGTGGTGACCAGACCACCCCCGGGTGGCGGCTCTGCGAACTCAAATTGCGACTCTTCAGCAGGAGCACTGGTTGGAGCATCGATTTTGTCCGATCGCTTCGAAGCCCGATCGGCCTCTTTGTTTGCATCATGTGCCGACTTATAACGCCCTGCTCTTCCAGCGATCTGCTTCAGATGCGGTACCGAAAGGGCTACTTCTTCAAAGCCGTTGAATTTGTGGACGGCCGCAAAGATGATGCGCTTGATGCTCCTGGACAGTGTCAGCATGCTGCTTCCAACCACTCACTGTGAAATCAAATACGCACAGATTTAGCCCCATTCCGATGGCATCACTGGCCACCAGAACATCATATCCGCTTTCGGGATCGTTGAACAGTCTGGCCTGCTGTGCGCGCGTCTCCGGAGGCAGTGAACCGTAGACGACTGCGACCTTCCTACCAGTCTGACGTTGGATCTGTTGGCGCAAAGCATGGATTTCCATGATGGAAAAAGCAACAATGCAGTCGCCCTTGCGGAGGGTCCTGAAGTTGGTGCCCGTGTGTCGGCTGTCTACGTCGAGGGGGGTCAAGCGATCGTAGTAGTTGACTTGCACTTCGTCACCCATGGAAGCAGCCAGTTCGCGGATCAAAGGCACAGTCCTCGCTTCTCCACACAGATGGAGCTCTTTCGCCTGCACTCCCAGCACGGCTTGAGTCCAGGCCCAGCCGCGTTCGAGGTCGCCGATCATCTGGATTTCATCGATGACGCAAACGTCCAGTTGTTTGTGGAGGGGAATCATCTCAACTGTGCAGGAAATGTGATTTGCGAACCGCGTCTTCTCGCCTTCGGCTGCCTCTCTGGATCTCCGCCTTTCTTCGCCGGTAACAAGCCAGCAGGGGATTCCCTTGGCCGCCATACGAGTATATACCTCATGGGCTAAGAGACGCAGCGGCCCCGCATAGACACCGGATCCAACCTCTTCCAAGCGCTTCAACGCATGGTATGTCTTGCCGGAGTTCGTGGGACCGACGTGCAGAATGATTTTGCGTTGCATCTTGCGGGTAGCAGGATACCATTCGGCGGGGTAGCGCAGGTCGGCCAGGGCTTTCTGGTTCTGATAGTCATCTTTCGAGAACGATCTCGTTGATGCGAGATGGCCGAGGAAGCCGTTCTGAAGCTGGAGTTTTAAGCCGGCCATGCCGCGATCCTTGAAGGCGTTCTTCAAGGTGAAGACGAGCTTTGACATTTCTCCGTCCGGCTCTACACCGTCATTGTCGGCAGCCGGCAGAAGGTCCTCGTGAATTTTTCGGCTGAATGTTCTCCAGTGCTCGGTTGCTTCCTCCGGGCTCACTCCCATGGTTTTGATGATCGGAGAGTTCGTGGTAGCACTCCGCAGGCCTGGGAGCAGGTCAATTGCGCGCTGGACAACGGTTTTGGCAGGCACATGCTCGCGGTCCGTGAAATCTCCAACGCGTCGAATCTTCAATGATACCGGGCCGCTTGATTTGACATCTACCGGAAGCCGTCGAGTTATTTGCGGTGGCGGCGCGTGCTTTCTGCCTGAAGACCTCTGAGAGCACGAACGTTAGCAACGGGTAGTGCCCGTCGAGACAAAGCGGGTTTTACCTTGAGGAGTTTTTGACGCCATAGCGGCGCTGAGGTGTGCAGTGAAAGTGCCTGTGTGGCGAAGGCAGTGCGCCTTGTAGTAAGGGCGCAAAAAATGCAAACTGCCGGGCGGCGGAAGCGGGTTTGCATAGCAAGCGCAGTGTTCCGGTGACAGGGCGCAAGGCGGGTGCCGGACGGTGGAGCAGCGAGAGCAGGGCCAGGCGGGTGGAGAGCGAGAAAGTCAGACAAGCGATCGGCGCAGGCGTTTGTTTGGGCGAGTGGTGGTTGCCGGTCGGGTCGACGGTCCCGCGGTGCGACGCAGGCACTGCTTGCTCCGCCGCCGCATTGCGCCCAAAGCCGCACCTCAGGGCCCGCCGCCTTTGATCTTGGCCTGCCCACCGCAATCACCTACCCTGTGCCTGAGCAGCGCCGCCCAATCCCCGTCCCTGAACCCACGAGAGCCGCGTCCGCTGGCCGACCAGCTTCCCTCCGCCCCCTCTGCAAGAGCTCCGCCCCCGAGCGACAGCTCCGGCCCCGCCAGCGAGCTCCCGTCGTAGCGCCGCCTGCGCCCACCGCTGCCCGCCATGGGCGTCTCCATTATCGACACGCAGCGCGAGAGTGAGCCAGCGCCCCGCGTGCGATCCCGTCTGCCCCGCGCCCTGCTGACCTCCGCGCGCAGTCATCCTCGACACGATCCGCAACACCGCCAAGGGAGAAGTCTGTCCCGCCTCCCTTCGCGCCCGCGCCTCTGGCTGACCCCCCATGAAACACGCAGTGGAAAGTCATGGTCGTGGACGAAGCGAGCCGCAAGCTCATAGACAATGTCGTCAACGAGGACGACATCCTAAACGAGAATATAACCAGTACCGCTCTCTCGCCCCGCCGCCTGCGCCGAACCCCCCGCCTGACTGAGCTTCAGACATCGAGTTGATCACGGACCGCCGGCCTATGAACAAGGACATGGATGTTGTGTACATACTCTCTCCCCAGCCGCACATTGTCGACTGCATCATGGCCGACTTCGAGCGCCACCGCTACCGGAAGACGTTTTTGATCTGGACTTCTCGTGCGCGACCCCGTCTGTGCTCCCTCCACCTAGGCTGACGGCATTCCAGTGCTCCCAGGCCCGCTTCGGGAACGCATAGACAAGTCTCAAATGGCACGCGAGCAGATCGTCCTGTTCAGGGTCCTCAACGTCGAATACTTCCCCCGCGAGTCGCACCTCATCACCTTTCGCGATCCATGGAGCTTCCCCATCCTGTTCCACCCCGCTTGCAACAACCTGGTCAGGCGCCACATGGAGGAAATGTCCCAGAAGGTGTGCATACTGAAGAAACGAGCATTGCACGACCCCGACTCCTGACTTAGCGTGTAGATTGTTTCTCTGTGCGTGTCGCTTGGTGAATATCCCACCATCCGCTACTACAGGCCAAAGAACCCCCTCCACGAGGCAAGCGTGCTCTGTTCGCATCTGGCACGCTTTGTCCAGGATGAGATCGACATGTACAAAAAGTTCCATCAGAACTGGCCTCCGCCCTCAAACCGTCCTCGCGGTGTCCTGTACATCGTGGATCGGTCAATGGACCTACACTCGCCTCTACTTCACGAGTTCACGTATCAGGCCATGGCCCACGATCTCCTACCAATCAAGGAGGGCGACAAAGTCACGTACAAGACTGTGCTCAACGAGGGTGAGGCCGACGAGGAAGAGAAGGATATGGAAATAGGAGAAAAGGACCAGATATGGGTCGAAAACCGCCACAGGCACATGAAAGACACGATCGAGAAGTTGATGGGCGACTTCCAGAGGTTCATCAACGAGAACCCGCAATTCACAAAGACTGACGCCAATGACGCTACCAATCTGAACACCATCAAAGACATGCTTGCTGGTTTGCCGCAATTCCAGGAAATGAAAGGCGCCTACTCGCTGCACTTGAGCATGGCCCAGGAGTGCATGAACATTTTCCAGCGATGCAAGCTGCCAGACGTGGCGTCGGTTGAACAGGTCAGTGAGAGCACACTAGGCTCGTTGCACAATTCTAATTCTCCTCCAGTCCTTGGCGACAGGCCTAGATGAAGACTACCGCAAACCAAAGAACATGGCGGATCAACTGGTTCGGATTCTCGATGAAGAAAACGTCAGCCCTCCCGACAGGCTTCGTCTCGTTGCGCTATATCTCTTGTACAAGAACGGGCTTCACCCCTCAGACCTTAACCTTTTGCTAGCACATGCGTCGCTGCCTCCTCAGGATACCCAGGTACTGAAAAACCTCGACCTTCTTGGCGCTCGTGTGGAGAAGCCACTCAAAGACAAAGAGCCGCCGCCACCGCCGCTTTTCCCAACCAAGCAGCCTCCTGCAGGCACGGAAGAGGAATACGCTCTGTCTCGTTTTGAGCCGAGTGTCAAGAGGTTGCTGGAGGACCACGTTCGCGGTGCCCTTGATCAGAATCTCTTTCCCTACACGAAGCCTCATGTGGACGCAGCCGCCGACCAGGCTGCGCAGCAGGAAGCTGCCGCTGCCGCGTCCTCGCTCCGGTCCGCTAAGCCCACGTGGGCCAAATCACGCATGGCCTCTGTGGAGCCGCGCCAACGTATTCTTGTCTTCATGGCCGGTGGAGCAACCTACTCTGAGTCGCGCTCTTGCTACGAGCTCAGCCAAGCGACATCGCGCGACATTTTCCTCGCCACCTCACACATGCTAACCCCGGGGCTCTTCTTGCGCCAAGTGGGTGACTTGACTGTTGACAAGCGCCGTCTCGGCATTCCCATGGAGCAACCGCCGCCGAAGGCACCGGCTCATCTCTTCGAGAGGGAGCCTGAGCCGAAGCCGCCTGCACCGCCGCCACATGAGCAGCTGCACAAGCTGCGCCAAATGGCCCCGCCGCCTCAGCCCCCAACGCAACAGATGGCGAACATGCATATGGGTCCCGGTGGCCCGAGGCCATCGAATGGTGCGCCTTCGCCGTCTCGGAGCCCGGCACCGGGTGGAAAGCACGAGAAGGAGAAGAAGAAGCACCATTTCTTTTCATCCAAAAAGAAGGACAAGTATTGATTTGTTCGATTATGCAACAGCGTTGCGTCTTTGGGAGGGGCTTGGGCTTCTGGCCCTCCACAGCGGATGGTCGGATTTGCATAGCGGGGGCAGCTAAGTGGAGAACAGGCGTTCAGGATCACACATGGTACGCGCCTTGACGGTGCCTACTTTGTCTGTGGAGTTTCAGATGCTTGTTTCACTCTTGTTGCAGTCGGCGGTTTCGTCTTTCTTCCAGCGAGTCAATTTAGTAAGGCCGTCAGAGCGCCTGACGTGTAAAAATCGCACGTGGTTATACAGATCAATCTTTACATCATCACTTCCATGCCTCGTTCGCTAGTCAGCTGTTCCATCCAGATTGTTTTTCTGCAGTTGATGGGCGGGCCTCACGCATCAAAACGCCGTCGTGTAAACGGAGATATGCTTCTTTCGAGAGCGGAGAATTCCCCTTGAGCTCCCAGTTGTCAAGCTCCCAGCCAGAAGAGTAACCCTCACGCATGTTAGTCTCGACACGGACGCTGACCGCACGAAAGACCTCCGCAGTGAACTGGGTCTCCGTAGATGATCCCGAAGGTCTTTCACGCTCATGCCCACATACTATATAGATGGGTCTACAGATACTGGTAAATGCAACGCCGCACAGAACACAGTGGGCATCTCGGCCCCCATGTATGCAAAATTATCGCGTTGCATGGTTTCCGGTGACACGGCATCCAGGAGAACAAACTTCCGGCGCCCCCAACGATCCCACTTGTCCCGAGGGGGCGCAGTTCGTCTTGCTCTTTTGCAGATCGCAAGCAAAGCCTGTCAGACGGACATATTCGAGTCCGTGCCCGAGCAGTGCAAGGAGGAAAAAGCAAGGAGGGAAGCCTTTACCTGTAAGTGTACCCGCAGACAGCCCCCGCGCGCTGCCTGCCGTCCGCTGCAGACGGAAAGCCGCCAGGCCCTTCAATCTCCACGTTCTCGCAGCTTCAGCCTCCTTATCGGTCTCCCCATGGAAGTGTGCGGATCAATCCAAGGGAAAGCCACCACTACTAGCCAAGCCCTTCTTCCCACGCTTCGGAACCCCCATTTCGTATCCTAACGCAGCTCTATCTCGCTCTCTTTACCTCCCCTGCCAGCCCATCCAAGGACTCAAAGTCAGAATTGCCACAATCACTTGCTTCAGTCATACCGGACAAGACATCCAAACTCCTTTATTATCCCTGAACGAGGCGAAAACCGTTCTTGCGAGAACCCGCACCAAATATATAAACAATCTACAAGAAACGTCTATACAACCCAATGCCCTACCCTCCACCGCCGCCGCTGCCGCCGCCGCCGCCCTCCTCCTTCCCAACCACCATCCCATACCCGCCCACAACACCCCACCCAACGCCCCAACCGCCCGCCACACCACCCAGCACGCAGCACCACCTATCGGACCCAGAAGCCCTGCCACCACCACCACCCCACGAAGCCGCCACCAGCCCCTATCCGACAAACTCAACCACGACCACGACCACGACCACCGGCTACGACAACAACAACAACAACAACAGCGCCGACACCAAGCCAAGCGGTAGTCGTGGTCGTGGCTGCGCCAGCGACGGCGCCAGCTCCCCGCCGCTCTCACTCCCCCTCCCCGCCGGCCTGCCGTACACGTCCGAACAGCAACAACAGCAGCAACAAGCTCCAGCCTCGTCGACGCTGCGGGCAGACTGGCTGGCCGCGCGGGCGCCGGAGCACTATCGCGGCTTTGGCGAGCGGCAGCGGGTAGGAGGGGGGGTTGTGTCGCCGCCGCCACCGCCGCCGCCGCTGGGGCATCATGAGGAGCCCGGGTGGTATCGGGAGTGGGAGGGGCGGGAGAAGGAGAGGGAGAGGCGGCGGGTGTGCGGGTTGAGGCCGGGGGTGTTTTGGTGCGTGGTTTTGCTGCTGGTGTTGGTGCTGGGAGGGGCGGTGGGAGGGGGTGTTGGGGGAGGGTTGGCGGCGGCGGGGGCGGAGGATGAGCAGAGGTATGTATGTTTCGTTTTTTTCTTTCTTTTTTTTTTGCTTCTTGTCTTTCCTTGCCCTTCTTCGATGTCTTGTTTTTCATTAACGCTGCTCTTTTCTGCGGGGTGAGAGAGCATTGGTGGTGGTGGTGGGAAATCCTCGACAAATTCCAGAAACTTTCGACTGAGTCGAGTCCGCACAGTTCTACCGCGTCCACGCCCACCATCGCGTCTTCCTCCACTACGACCCTCGGCGATTCGGCTTCCCCGACGGCCTCGAATCAAGACTCGATCGGCTGTCCTTCGCGGACGGGCCAGTACTACACCACGACGAACGGCTCACTGACGTTCCTGCAGCTGTGCGGCATCAACATCTGTCCAGAGACGTGCGACATCGTGTCGGCTAGCAAGCAGCGGCTGGACACCTTCGAGGAGTGCATGGATGCATGTGCGGTTTACAACAGACAGATCGGGACGCAGAAGTGTGTGGCGGTCGCCTGGGATTACCAACAAGTGCGGCAGAGCTTCGACATGCTGTGTTGGCTGAAGTTGAGTCAGGCTCCGTTTGCGCGGGATGATCCGCAAGACGGCTTAACGATAGGGGCGGTGGTTGTGCAAAGCTGACGGGTCTGTTTTTGTTTTTGTTTCTTTGTTTTTTTTTCTAATCGCTGTTCAGCGAATCTGGCCAATGCTGGAGGGAGGGTCCCATCACAGGTTAAGAAAACGGTGAGCGTTTTCGTAATACTCATACTACCTAGTTCATTTCTCCATAAACATACAGGTCTTATTAAGAGCGTGTTGAGAAGCCGAAAATGAGCGGGGAATCAAAATGCATGAAATCGGGAATGGACTACCAAACGTTGGATCTAAACTTCTTTCGGAAAGCATCCGCTACATCTCATATTAGAGAGGAAGTTTCGCAGTAGATTGAATCAACTCACCGTAATCGAGTACGGTTGCGCAGTCGCCCTGCGCTTGCTTGTCACGAGCCTCCGGGAGCCTATGATAGTATGAGTGTCAAGTGCAAGATAGATGATTGCCCATATTCTCACCATTCCAGAATCTTTTGTTGGCGATTGTGGTTTGAAGGGTGGGTGCTAATGAACTGAGGGACGGAAACTTGTTCAGCCTTCTCCATCCTTGCCCATAGAGCGGCTGCTTCTTCGGGATTGAAGCAGCTTTGCGCCATCATCACTGTCATTTTGTGAGCGTAGGGACATGAATTTGAGCCGGTAAAGCACTTACTAAGTCCAATGAAATCGGCCTCCGACTAGCGCATCCCTGTGTCAGCAGATTGGTCGCGCGAAGAGTCGGTCCCCGCTTACCTCTTGACTTCTGCTTCCTGGCTTCAGAAATGTGAGATCAAGGAGCATCCTGGTAATGCCGCCGGTACCACCCAGAAAGATGTCGACAGCTAACGCGGCGGCAAGCACGAACACGCTTTGGCTCATGCGCTCTGCAGAGTGATGGGCAACGTTATGGGCGATCTCGTGCCCGAGGACCGCGGCAAGGCCGTCTTCATTCCCGCAGATAGGCAGGATGCCAGAGAAGACAAAGACTTTTCCACTTCTCATCCATCAGCAAGCTCCATGATTAGCATGGGGATGTCATTTACCCGGGAATCACAAAGGCGTTCATCTCAGGACTGTCGATGACATGAACCTCCCAGTTCTCCTCTGTGAGGCCGGAGGCTGGAATCAAGCGGTCGAGCACCCGTTGGACCAGTTGCACACGGCGATCCCAATGTGGAAGAATGTGGCCGTGATACTGCTGCATTACCTGGGCATACATCTCCTGAGACATGCTTTTTTCCCTCTCTGGTGATACGACGTTGAATCGCCGGCGGCCAGAGACCTAAGTACTGTCAATATATAGCTTTCTCGCGGCTCTTTCTAAGAGTGGCTGCACATACAGGGACTACCTGGGGGCTGTCAGTTGATGTTCTATGGCGAGCTCAAGTTAGATTCAGACCTCGAGGTTGTAGACGTAGAAGCCGCCAGCAGCCGCACCAAGACCACCAACCTCGTAGTAGAAGGTCGGCCGGGCAGCCCATCTGGTGAAGATATTTCCAGCCTTTGCATGTCAGCGTGTTCATCTTACTATCGATTGCGAATTCAAACCTTCTGAAATCTGGTGTACTGGGGACCGCGGCGATAGTAGTGCTGGCTCTGACGGCGAATGGCGGGGAGAGCTGGGGGTCTCCGAGCCGTAACGGCAGGCCGAAGGACAGCAGCCAAACGGGCAGAGCGCGATGCCCACATGTTCGCAGATGGATGCTGTAGCAGCTTGTTCTCGACGCAGCGGAAATTTCCTGGAGTCGCAGCGTTGTATACTGTTTACGCAGCGGCTATGCGCCTGCTTGATCAGTCAGCACGTCTGGTGGCCCGTGCGTTCCCTGGATGCTTCCTGAAGCAGCCGCTCGGAAAGCTGCCGCTCGGAAAAGCCGCCGCTGTCTGATACACAGGCTTAGCTTCGTCCCTCGCTGCCTTTGCTCCGTCCCTCGTACGCTGTTGCTGCGTGCAAGCCGTCTCTTATCGCACATGTTTGGGGTCCTGCCTGATTTGGCCTGTGCCGCGCATTCCCCGCCAGCGCCCTCCTCCACGCCGGCATCTTGCGTAACTTTCCTTTCAAACAGGAAATACTCGCTGCCAAAGAGAAGCCCATCCGTGCCCTGCAGCACAAAGAAGTGCTGTGGGGAACGCCGCTCGCCGGTTTCGCGACAATGCATACGCCTGGTCACGTGCACCGGCTTCGGTTGCGGCCCTCGAGAGTCGCGTCGACGTGAAGCTCCGGCTTGACGTGAGGCGGCGCAACCACTTACCGCGGAAAGTCAAGCCACAACCACATCTCCGTGACCGCTTTCCGCACCCGCCGCGCTCCCTGCCCGGACGCGCGCTTCGCCATGCCCATCCCCGACATCCCAGGCGTCAAGGCCGACAGAGGCCTCGCCGACCAGTTCCGTGCCGAGGTCGCCCAGCTCCTAGGCCGCAAGAACATCAACTTCCCCGGCGCCCAGCCCGTCTCCTTTGCGCGCAAGCACCTGCGCGAGCTCATGGAACATGACTACTACCTGTGCGAGAAGACGGACGGCATCCGCTGCTTGCTATACTTCACTAACGACGGCCCCAACGAGATCCACTACCTCATAGATCGCAAGAACGACTACTACTTCGTCCCGAACCTCCACTTCCCGCGCCACGACGACCCTACCTTTCAGACCTTCCACACTGGCACCATTGTTGATGGGGAGTTGGTTTATGACCAGGAGCCCGACGGCCTCAAGCTGCGCTTCCTGGTCTTCGACTGCCTGGCAATCGACGGCAAGTCGCAAACGGAGAAGCCACTGGACAAGCGCCTGGGCTATTTCAGGACCATGGTGATGAAGCCGTGGGAAGAGCTGTTCGTCAGGAGACACCCGGAGGAGCGCCAATTCCTCCCCTTCGAGCTCGTCTTCAAGGAAATGTCCTTCCCGTACACCCTGAGCTGGATGTTTGACGTCAAGCTCCCGGACCTGAAGCACGGCAACGACGGCCTCATCTTCACCTGCAAGGAGACGCCCTACATCTTCGGCACCGACGAGAAGATCCTCAAGTGGAAGCCCGCCCACGAAAACACCATCGACTTCCGCCTGCGCCTCGGCGAATTCCCGCCGCTCGTCGCCAACGGCAGCGGCAGCGGCGCCGGCCTCACCGACCAGCCCGACTTCGACGCGAAACCCACCTTCGACCTCATGGTCTTCCACAACAAGGGCGACTACCGCGTCTTCGCGCCGCTGCACGTGACGGACGACGACTGGGAGGCGCTCAAGGCCGTCGCCCAGCAGCTCGACGGCCGCATCGTCGAGTGCTACAAGGACACCCAGGGCCGCTGGCGCTTCAAACGCGACGACCAGGGCCGCCCGCACTTCCGCGACGACAAGCACGAGGCGAACCACATCTCCACCGTCGACAAGGTGCTCGAGAGCATCGACGACGCCGTCTCCAAGGACGACCTGACCCACAACGAGCAGCGCATCCGCGAGGCCTTCAAGCGCCGCCAGGCCGACCGCGAACGCAGAGCCAAGGCCGAGGAGGACGCCATCCGCCGCATGAGGGAAGAGAAGCGGAAGAGGGAGTCGATCAGCGGCACCGCCGGCGAGGGCATGCCCGCCGGCTACAACGGCGAGCCGGCCGACAAGCGCATAAAGCCAGAACCGTGAAATTTTTTATCTTTGAAATGTCACTGGTCGCATCATTTTTTTTTATAAAAAAAAAGGAAAAACGGCGTTCTTTAGCGGTGGGTGTTAACCAAATCTTTTCGGGTTGTAAGCCACGGAAGAAAAGAAAAAAGTAAGCTATACGGATAGCAGGACTGGGTCTGGAATTTTTAACAGAAAAAAGAAAAAAGATGACGGCGTTTGGTGTGAGGTTCTGACTGATACCCCCCGTCCTTTGTTAGGGTTTGGGCGACGATGGTGGAAGAAGAGGTATACATCCTTTTCGAGACGGCTGTTTGTTTCTCTTGCAATGAAAAAAAAGCTTTTGTATAGTCCGCATCGGAGAGAACACGTGCTCCTTTGTAATTGATCCATGCAATTCCAGTACTATCGGATGTTGCCTGGATAGTCCAGTAGCTATTTTTCTTCTTTTCAAGCAAGGACTTCTCTCCCTTCCTTCATGACGCCTCATTGGTATAATATTGTTACATGAATCTTCTTTTGGCATCATCTGATCAATGATCCCGTATCCATCCCGTTGCATGTCCTTTCGTTTCCCGGCTTTCATTCTGTGCTGTTGCCGTGTCCTCCCCATGCCCAAAAAGCCATCCACCCCTTTAACTCTTTCAATTTCCCTGCAGCTGCGTCCGTCCAACTCAGGGAATCAAACCTTCAACCAGAGAGTTTGTCCAGCAGCTTGCGGCGCCTCCTGTCAACCAGCTCCTCCTGCACCTCTTCCAGCGAGGGCAACACCCAGCCCACGCCATCTCCCGCGTCCCCAGGTAATTCCACCCACTCATCATCATCATCACGACGGCCACCCTTCTTGCCGCCCTTCTTTGACGACCGCGCATCCGCGACGTCCATGTCGTCCGGTTGCTGCAGGAGGTTCCCGAGCGCCTCTTCTTCCTTCTGCCTCTCGTACGCCAGCAGCGAGCCGTCCTCCTCGTCCAGGTTGTAGCCGTAATACGACGCGTCGACGTTGCGGCGCAGCTCCGCGCGCGTGGGCCCGTCGTGGACCGACTGCGATTGCGGCGGCGCCTTGGCCGCCTCGAAGAGCTCCTTGACACCCGGCAGTTCGCGCGCTCGTCCAAAATATCTGTTCGACAAAACGCTCGTCAGCCCCGCGTCCCGCGTCCCGCCTACACAAACACACACAAAAAGCACCGACAGAATCCACTGCCACTGCCACTGCCACTACCAGTGCGAGAAGTGGGGGGGAGGAGGAAGAAAAGAAAAGAAAAAACAAGAGAAAGAACAAGAAAACAAAAGGACCACACATACCGATACCCCTTCCCGCCGCCCGGAATCTCCCTGCCCTCCTCATCCACCATGCGCCCGCCCCGCATGTAATTCGGGCCCCCGAGATTCCGGATCTGCACCTCCCACATGTGCTTCTCGCGCATCAGCTTGTTGATCTCGTCGTTGAGGTCGCGGATCTGGTAGTCCGACAGCGCCTCGTCCTGGATGCGCGACACCTTGCGCGATATCTCCTTGAGCACCTGCCCGCGCCACTTCTCGCACGTCGGGATCGCGTCGATGGACGTGATGAGCTTCGGCCGCCGCGTGCGCGACATGTCCAGGATGCCCAGGTCCGCCGCCTGCGCCGCCCGGAAGCGGAACAGCATCGATTGCGCCTTTTCGGAGTTGCGGGCCTGGGAGGGGTCATTGTTAGTGGCTGGGTGGGGTGTGCGTGTGCGTGGTGGTGGTTTATGCGGTGTGGTGGTTTGGTTTGGGAGGGGGTTCTTTGAGGACGGTTGGGAGGGGAGGGAGGACGGAAGGGAGAGGCAATGTCTCGTCGCCGTGTTGCGACACGCGCTCTCGGTGGTGTGGCGCGCGCGACACGTTTTGGCAAAAAATGACGTGCGTGAGGGAGTCCGACTTACCATGGCTGTGGTGTCGTTCGGCCGGGGCCGGTCGTGTAGGGGTTATATCGTAGGACTGGCGATCCAGGAAAGCGGTCGGGTGGTATATGTGTGAGCGGTTCGGGGGTGCGAGAGGTGCGTTGTTGTTTGGAGGTTCCTGGGTTGTTGAAGCGGCGGCGGGCAAGCAAGCTGCGAGGTGACTTGAGCTCTAAGTTGCCCTTCTCCGCGCGGAAAAAACGACCGGGGGTTCCGCGCAGCAGCGCCCGACGACCCTACTCAGGCGCGACCCACCCCGCTTGGCGAGCTAAAAGTGACGTCGGCTCTCACGGCTGGGACCTAGTACCTTGATTGAGTATCGGGTTTATCTAGAGGCTCGGCCTCCATTTTGATCCGATAGGAAGCCATGCTATTAACCTTCCACCCAGAGAGCGTATACCATATCCGTAGAGAATACAAACGGAATATTGTCTACGGCATCAAGAATGCTAGTCCGGTCTGGATTTGTTCGCATAACGAGAATCGTGGATCCCTTACGCCTGGAACTTTGAAGCACCGTGAGAGGCGCCAACCAAGACCCCTCATGCTATGTACCATGAGAACGAAAAAGCCCAACGCTAACATGACACTCTCGACCGCTTTGGACGCCAACACGCCTGAAACTACCAGAGCAAGCACAACAGTCCGAAATAACAATTGGTTTACAGGAAACAAGAGATGTTGGTGAGGGTCCCTCAATCGACACCCGCATAGAGATCTACCACGATGTTGACCGCGGCCACCAAAATCTCGGCAGCAATCAGAACGATGACGACCCACTCCAACAGTTCCGAGTGCGTCACCGTGAGCTGATCCTTCAGCACCGCGAGAAGGTCCGCGATGACATCGAGACGCTCCGTCAGCAGGCTGACACGCTGGTCCATTTCCAAGTAGGAGCGCACGGCTTGGTAAATGGGCTCGAGTTGTGGCTCGGCCCACATGAGCTCAGGCGAGTCAAGGACCGAGCCCTGGAGATGGATGTTGATTCTCAAGATGAAGAGCTCTCCAATTTGCATGTTGATCTCGCGCCGGGAAAGATTGACCTTGCCAGTCGTTGCAATCTGAGAGGGAATGTCTTTCGTGGTTTCGATGGTGTTGTCAACCAAATCCTCGTAGAGAGAAGTCTAGGGGGGCACATTTTGTCAGCTTTTCATACGGCTCGACATGCACACCGTTTGCTTACCTTGACGCTCTGGGCCAGTGCGTGACTGATGGCAAGTTTGGTCATGTAATTTTTCTTGTCGCGCAGGCTGATGAAGTCGTTGTATATCCTAGCCTGGTACTCGTGCGTGTAGTAGAAGTTGAAATCCTCGGTCTGAACATCGTCTTTCGCGAGCTTTTCGTTTTCGAACTTGGCAATCTCCCTCAGAAAGCGTTGTTCTTGCAGTAAGTTCATTCCCCAGATGACGACCGTGCCGTAGTTGAACAAAAACACCTCTGGAGTGTGCACATGGGTATCGAAGTCTATCGAGTCTCGTCGGGAACTTGGCGAATCAACCACATCTTCAGGGTCCGGCTGGATAGAGCTTCCGGCATCACCGTCGGTTTGCAAGTCAATCAGGTCGACGCGCCGCTGTTCGGTATTGCCGTCAATCTCGACGGCACTGTCCGAATGTCTCCGTTCGGGCAGGCCGGTTTGTCTCTCGGGCCCCTGGCCAGCATCCTGCTCGACCGCCTTCTTCCCGAGATTGTAGTCGTAGGGTGTGTAGACACACTCGTCAAAGAGCTTGGGTGCGGCACCCTTGGTCTTGGCCTTGCCTTTGAGGTACCTCATAAGAGCATCCATTTGGTAGGAGCTGGCAGTGCAGTATGCCGTGACCCTCGGCAGCCGCTCGCGATCGGCCTTTCCCAGACGAGCAGCGTCGCGACGAGCGGTGGGCTCCTTGATCCTCGTGAGCTGGGCGTATACATCGCGGCCGCTCTCGTCGTCGATCTCGACCTCGGCTTGCTCGGGGTTGGGCAGAAGCTTCAGTTTCTGCACGTTCCTCGTCGTTCTCTGCGGGCCGATCTTGGGCGCGGCAAGAGCGGAGGGGGTCAAAGGGGCGCCTTGGCTGTTTCGGCGGCGTAGCTTGCTGTTCAGCGCGGAGAGCATGGGCTGGCCGCCATTCTGCTTCTTGGTGACGGGCGAGATGGGCAGGTGGGTGGAGGGGCGCAGCGGAGGCGGATTGGAGGGACTGCTGGTGGAAACATTTGGATTGAAGGTGACGCTGCGCTGCGGCTTCGCGGGGGTCTTGGAGGGCAGCAGCGGGGACGACTCGGACGGGTCGGGATTGGAGGCCATGGCGGAGTGTCTGGCTAGCTTCGGCGGGGCGGATTGGCGCGTCGGGATGGGCTTCGCGGAGCCTTTTCGACCATTGCGGACGGGGGTTGCGGGTGCAGAAAGCAGGCGGTCGCAGGCAAGAACTGGAGCTTAGCGGCCTAACGTCATGCTCGAGTTGCCGCCGCCCGCACTGACCCCGCCTCCACCAGTCCACGCTCCCACCTGTGCCACCGTCGGTGCTGCGCAACGTCGCATTCCAACGCCGCAAGTCTCTGGAACGGTGAGTCCGGCTGCAGCAAGCCATCCCGTGCTAGCACCTTACCGGGGCACCCCCGCTGCAACCCGGCCGCCCTATGCATCCACCTCACCCCAAACCTTAAAAATCCACGCTGCCCTGTGTGGGCGAGATCGGCGTCACCTTGATATCACTTCTCCATTGCGTCTATATTCTCCGTCCATCGCAGTCTTCCTGTGCCTGACAACGTTTGCGTGCTCTTTGCAGCAGCCCTCGACAACTCCACGAGCCAACACCATCGGCCATGGGACACT
Organism: Diplodia corticola; assembly: GCF_001883845.1. Taxonomy (NCBI): domain Eukaryota; kingdom Fungi; phylum Ascomycota; class Dothideomycetes; order Botryosphaeriales; family Botryosphaeriaceae; genus Diplodia; species Diplodia corticola. Next base: position 142,934 of record NW_017971499.1, read on the forward strand.
TGACAACTTTGGCCACGTGCCAGGTATGCTCTGCTGCGGTTCCCTTGCTCTGGCGTCGAGGCTGACCGTCCCTCAGCTCAACCAATGGGCTCTCGATTTCGAGGGCAACTTGGAGAGGATCCTCGAGTCAATCCGGCAAGCCAAGGCTGCCGGTGCTTCTCTCCGCGTCGGCCCCGAGCTGGAGATCACTGGTATGCTCGTGCTCCCTCTATCCTGCTGCAAATCGTTGCCTGACGCCGGCCAGGTTATGGCTGTCTCGACCATTTTCTTGAGTCCGACATCTTCCTGCACTCGTGGGAGATGATCGCCAAGATCCTCTCCGACAAGTCTTGCTACGACATCATCCTCGATATCGGCGCACCTGTCATCCACCGCAACGTGCGCTACAATGCTCGCGTCATCTGCTTCAATGGTCAGATTCTGCTCATCAGGCCGAAGCTGTGGCTTGCCAACGACGGCAACTACCGCGAGATGCGTTACTTCACGCCTTGGAGCAGGCCATACCACGTCGAGGAGTACTACCTCCCGAGGCTTATCCAAAACATCGTTGGTAAGGTCAAGGTCCCCATCGGCGATGCCGTCATCTCCACTCGCGATACGTGTTTGGGCGCCGAGACCTGTGAGGAACTCTTCACCCCCGCCGCCCCGCATGCTGCCATGGGTCTCAATGGTGTCGAGATTTTCACCAATTCTTCCGGTAGCCACCACGAGCTGCGGAAGCTGAATACCCGCATCTCTCTCATTCTCGAGGCAACCCGCAAGTCGGGTGGCATTTACCTGTATTCTAACCAGCAGGGTTGTGATGGCGACCGTCTGTACTACGATGGATCAGCCATGATCATCATCAATGGCGAAATCGTTGGCCAGGCGTCTCAATTCAGCTTGAACGATGTTGAGGTTGTTACCGCAACCGTCGATCTAGAGGAAGTGAGGGCCTTCCGTTGTGCCCCAAGCCGCGGGCTCCAGGCCGTGCAAGCGAACGCCTATCAGAGAATCGAGGTAGACTTCAGCCTCTCCGTTGAGGGTGGTGCACTGGATGCCAAGTTGAGACCTTCCAAGTCCTTCAAGCCTTATGTCCACGAGCCCGAGGCCGAAATCGCCTACGGGCCCGCATGCTGGCTGTGGGACTATGTGCGGAGAAGCCGACAGGGAGGGTTTCTGATCCCTTTGTCAGGTGGCATTGACTCCTGCGCTACCTCCGTCATTGTGTTCTCCATGTGTAGGCTCGTTGTTGAGGCGATAGAGAGGGGCGATGAGCAAGTCGTTCAGGATGTCAGGGCCGTTTGTGGAGAGCCTGAAGGATCTACGTGGCTGCCATCGACGCCGCAAGAATTCTGCGGCAGGATCTTCCATACTTGCTACATGGGCAGCGTGAACTCGTCTGCTGAGACTCGCAACCGCGCAAAGGACCTCGCCAAGGACATTGGCGCCTACCATACCGATTTGGACATCGATAGTGTTGCGACAGCTCTGAAAACCCTCTTCACCACTGTCACGGGCTTTGTACCGCAGTTCAGGGTCCACGGAGGAAGCAACACGGAAAACCTGGCTCTACAAAACATCCAGGCCAGGATCCGCATGGTCATTGCGTACCTGTTCGCTCAACTGCTCCCCGTGGTTCGTGGTCGCAAAGCTCCTGGAAGTTTGCTCGTCCTTGGTTCTGCCAATGTCGATGAATCTTTGAGAGGCTATCTTACCAAGTACGACTGCAGCAGTGCTGATATCAACCCTATCGGAGGAATCTCGAAGACGGATCTCAAGGCATTCATCAAATGGGCAGGAAGCCAGTTCAACCTTCCGATATTGGAGGACTTCATCAACGCCACGCCTACTGCAGAACTTGAACCTATCACCAAGGATTATGTCCAATCTGACGAGGCCGACATGGGAATGACTTGTATGTTCCACTCTGTTGTTTTTAGCCCGGAACAGTCTTTAGCTAATTATGAACTAGATGATGAACTCTCGGTGTTCGGAAGGCTGCGCAAAGTAAGCAGACGATTTCATGTGTCCTGACCGTAGACTGACAAGTTGCAGGTTCACAAGCTTGGACCCTATGGAATGTTTGAGAGGCTACTGCACGATTGGAGCGATCGCATGAGCCCAAGGCAGGTTTACGAGAAGGTGCGGAGGTTTTACTGGTCAGTAATCCCCACCTATTTGTCGTAAGCTCTCACTGACTTGCCTTCCTACAGGTTCTACGCGATCAACCGCCACAAAATGACCACCATCACCCCTGCATACCATGCCGAAGCCTACTCTCCCGATGACAACAGGTATGTATATCCAACAAGTTAATGGGTTCCGGACTGATTTGGTATGCGAAGGTTCGATCTGCGTCCGTTCTTGTATCCCGTATTTAGTAAGTGTTCTCAGAAAAAAGTCGATGATATTCGTCACTGACTTCCATACCCAGGCTGGCCGTACAAAAAGATCGAAGAGATGTTGAAGAAGCACGAAGACGGAGAAGCAAAGAAAGAGATCAAGGGAGAATAGCGGGTTGTCAAGTATTTTGATGCTTCTTCATAGGCAAAAATAGACTCAGCATCCGGTGTAGAGCCTTGGGGCTCTTGGATCGGTTGATCAATGGCTGAACGTTTGCAAAGACATTTGTCACCAATTATGCATCAAAGCTGCTCTTCTCCACATGCCAAGACCAGGTTCGCAAAATTCTACCTTTTTTCTTTGTGCTTCTGCCTCCTGCTGTGTACACCTAAAACCGGCGCGCGCGCGCGTGTGCGTGTGGTGTGCCGACGTAGCACAGAGCGAAACCCCCCGCTCCAACAATTGCACATTGCTCCCCATGCATGAAGTAACTACCCGCTAGGCGCTGGCTATCCTTCTTCTGGACCAAGTCTCGCGCGGGACTTTGTTGAGACCCTGTATGCAGTAACACGATGCTCGTGTTGGCCTTGTACTGTGCGTTGGCGTCTCGATCTCTTCATGGAAGTGTAAAAAAAAATTAAATTTGTGTGGTTGTACTCCTTGCGTAACAACCGATCAGTATCTGTTGAGGCTCCTCTCTGACCAACGCCGCCTCCAGGACTTCCTCTGCAAGGGACCTCTAGAAGGACTCGTCATGGTGGGTGAGGGGGAAAAGAAAAGGAGCAAGATGTCTTGTATCATCATAACGGAGAACTCTGGCACGAGGAGTACGGATAGGTGCCCCCCATTCACCATGCGCACGGACTATCTATTGGAGCTGCAGCCGCATGTCTGCCCTGAACGCTTCAAGATCTCTGCGAATTGAATCGAGCCATGTCACCGCCATAGGGTTCCTTTTTGGAAATGCATCCAAAGCCAATCGTTGACAGCCACGTCGGCCTGATCAGGGGATACTTCATGGGCAGCAGCATTTTGGTTGCTTGAACTTCTTTTTCTTAAGCCAAAAAAAAAGCTGAAGATAACCGATATTTTTTTGCATGTGTTTTGTGGGTGACCTAAAATGCCTCAATGGCATTTATAATAAATTTCACTGACATCCAGCAAATCTTAATGAAGTGTCACGTCCGTTCATGCTCAGAACCACCACGTGATGTATATAACAAGGCCTTATGTTGGAAGATTTGCCGATTTCCTCGTGGTATCAGATCCAGTACTTACTATGCGGCATGATGCTGATCCTTTCGTTCTCGTGTCTTGATAATTGTTGCTCTTCCCTTTGATTAATTTGGACGAGACCGGGCCGGTCAGCTCCTGAATACTCTGGACACCTTCATCACTTTATCCAAAACAACTACACGTGAGCGGAAACAACTCAAGTGGAACAGTGAGTTCGCCAATGCGAATCAGTCTTGCTATTGAAAACAGTAATCTCGTCCAGATCCTCCAAATATTCGACTGGAGATGAGCCAAGTAGGGTATCTAATTCGTACGTCGCCGTCCTCGAAAATGCCGTCGACCCAGAAAAAACGGGAGTCCCAGTACGCCGCGCCAGCATGTGCATGTTCCGCCAATGCTCCATCATAAGAGAAAACGCCAGTAAAATCAAATGCTCATGCAAGGTTCAAGACGACACCGCGTCTACCACTTCTACCGTAGAAGCACCCATCGCCTCAAGAAGATCCATTAACCAGTGAAACGCCTTCGCCGCTTGTAGAACTTTCCGCTCGTGGTGATAGATCGTCCGTCTTCAATGCCTTCACAGCCCTATCTACCTCCTCAGAAGCAACCTGCTGCCACTTCTCTCTCGTATTCTGATCTGCAAGGCTGGTGGCATCACCAACCTTCTCATACATCCTCCTCGATATGTTCATATTGATATCCGTGTATTCGTCTTTGCTGACTTCACTCTTCAAGTAAAGCGGCTTCAAAGCAGCTTTCACCATGCGCTGAATCTCGGCTTTGGTGGAATATGACATGTTGGCCCGAGTAGGCGATGCATCCTTGGAGCGAGGAGGGCTCGCAAGAACAGACTGCTGTGAACCCCGTCGCTTCCGAGGTACCCTCTCGCCAGTGTTCTCGCTGTACTCGTGTACGAACCGGTTATCCTCGGCAGGCGAGTATGGCGCAAATCGTGGCGCCGAAGGGAAGATTGGTGTAATAGTCGAAGATAGCAAGGGAGACGATGGCCGCGCTAGCGTCAGGGGCGGCGGGGTCATGGCGCGAGGGGTTATTACTCCCGAGCCGAGAGGCGAGCCAACAGGTGAAGACATTTGAGGAGGTGACGACGGCTCAGCCCCACGGTTCGGTGCGTTCTGACGTCTTGTGGGCGCAGGATCAGCTGCTGGCGTAGAAGTCTCGACCTCTTTCAAGAGCGACTGCAGGAAATTGGATCCCGAATTGTCCGCAGCGCCCTTGGAGCCAGGGCGACCAGGCGCGGATGCAGCCGCAGAGGCGGTGACAGCAGAGGTCGATGCGCCGCCGCGTGCTGCAGATGACGATTCGCCGTTATTGGCAGAGCCCGGCAGCGCCGTCGTGGTGGCACGGCGGGTGCAAGGGCGCTTGAGAGCTCGTTCCGGTTCAGGCTGGGGCTCGCTCGGGGATCCGGACGGAGAATGCCGCTTTCTCCTGTTGGCTGGGATAGCGACTTCCCTGGCCTTCTCAAATGCATTCCAAGCACGAAGTTCATCCTGTGACTCGGGTGCTGGGGGGTCGGGCCGTACACGTCCAGGTGCCAAGAGAGCAGCAGCATGTTGCCGGAACCTAGCGGCATTGCCTTGGCGTTCTGCTGCCCGAACTCTTGCTTGATAGGCATCAATCTCCCGGCGTTGAGCTTCAATGCGTGCTTGGTTGGAAAGGTCATCGTCGAAGGGAAAGTCAAGATCAATGCCTGTCCGACGGTTGACCTCTTGCCAGACGCGGGCCCAGGAATCGGCCCTCCTCCTGTTGGAGCGAATTGCGCGTTCCCGCTGCGTCAGCCGGGAGGTGACAGCGGAGCGGTTGTGCTGCCGTTCGCGTTCCCGTTCACCCAGCGCGGACGGGTTTTCCATGCAATGCTGGCAGTACCAGTCGCCTGCAGGCACTTCGTCAAGACCGGCGCAGAAGACATGGCAAGGGCGGTCACAGAAGTCGCACAGCATCAGCTGTTCTTCGTCTCCGAAATCGTCGCATACCATGCAGGGCTCGTACGAAGGCTCGAGCAGGTCCTCGTCGACGATCATGGTCGGGTCCAGCTCAGCGACTTGCTGCTTGTCTTCGACTTCATATGAAGAAACAACTCGACCTGCCCCGCGCAACGTTAGTCGCAAAGCTTTCGGCAGAGAAGACATCGAGGCTGACACAAGAACACTGGAAAGACCCACGGACATGAACTGCGAAAGTGAATAGATTGACTTGTAGGTCACCGTCGGTCGAACCAGTTCGTTGTCCTGCCAGACTGGCTGGTGTGTTCCCACAGCACTTGTCCACTTACCTCCTATTTTAGCCAGCAGCTGAACCTCGTTGAAGCTTGCGCGGCAAATGGGGCAGCTGTTTGCGCGCTCCACCCATGGCTTCAGACATTCGTTGTGCAAGTTGTGTCCGCATGGTAGGAGGTGCGCGATAGCTTCGTCTTCCGGCGGGGACTCGTCGTCGGATGTGGCGGGTTGTGGCGGCGTGTCTTGCTGGAGGGTAGCTTCGGTGCTCAGGTGCGTAGCTTGAAGCGAGCCGTCTGCGACATCCGGAGCTTGTTCCCCGGTCGGTGGCGGCTCGGAGAGGTCAGAGAGCAGGTCGCCGAGACAGACAATGCACGTCTCGGCCATGGGAGCAAGAGAGATGTGGGAGAGAGCAGGTGTGAGAAAAGCAGCGTGCGAGCATCAAGGTCGGCGGCTTTGTCTGGAGGTTTAAATGGAAGAGGTCGAGAGGACTGAGCCGGCGCAGCGGGGATTATGAATGACGCTAAGACGGCCCTAGCCTCATTAGGCGGGCGCGACGGCCAGTCAGAACACGTGCAGTTGGGCGAGAGTCCAATGCCAGGTTGCACAAGGAGCTGCCTGCAACATGTCTATCGCGCTTGTGACTGCTGGGGAGGGGTGGGAGAGGAAGGAGCGAAACCTGACAATCACAAGCGCACCTGCAAGAACGGCACTCCGACGACAATGACGCCCTTCCACGTCCTCACGGTGCATGGCTGTGTTCCAGCTGCCTAAGTTTTACCGCCTTGCAGCCTTACCACCCTGGTCTGCTGGTTTGCGCGCCGAGCGTCATTTAGCGCCCCGGCCATTTCGAGGAGCGATCCGACATTACTATTGCGGCCATGGCTCCAATACGATCGTCGCCAGTGCGAATCTCCTTGGCGGTTCCAAGGCCCTGCGTCTGCCAGCCGATTTTACGGCCACAACCGGGCACGAGAGTGGAAAGGGGAAAACTCAGGTGCAGTGCAGCCGTCAAAAAGTCCTTCGTCGATGGCGGAAGCACAGCAAGCCGTTCTTAGCACGTCCTAAAGTTTCGGTGGCAGGGTTGTTCTTCCATTCTTTGTATTCGTCCCGATCCGTTTGAGATTCGGTCGTAATTTTGGGGTTCTATCGACTTGGTTGTCGCCGCATGCCGTGTGATGACCGGAACCCTAGACAAATAGAAAAAACCCAGACACCGTGTCGTAATTTTTCGCAAACCCAGTCCTCTAAACCTCAGCAATCTCCCTCAGACGGCGGATCGTCGACCTCGTGGCGGCGGCGGCGGGAGTACTGGTCCGTCAGTCAGTTTTTGTAATCTTCAACATCCCCTGCACTCATGTCCCGGTCCGTCCAGTGCAGGGTGGTGTCCGCCTAGACTTACGCGACGGTGTAGGCACCACCAGCGATGGTCTTCTTGCATGCGCTGCAGTTCCAGATGCCGACGGAGTGACGCTTGACGGTGGTCTTGCCGCAGAAGGTGCAGGTGTAACGGGCGTGCTGGGTGATTTCCATCTGCAATGCTGTCAGCTCCGGGTCCATGGCTCGAGAAGTGCGATTGCGCGCTTACCTTCTTCACCTGCTTACGCAGGGAAGCACCGTAGCGGGTGCCGTACTGGACTTAATTCAGCATTTGGGGTACCTGCGTTCGAGAACGGAGGAACTGACCTTGCCGGTGATGCCGACCTCTGCGACAGAATTAGCGGCTGCAAAAATCAGGAAGGATTAAGGAATGGACATACTCTTGGTACGCTTGGTCATCTTGTCGGATGGTGTGTGAGGGTTGTGAGGTCGAGGGTGTGGTCTGCAAGTCGTCCTTGACGAGAGATTTTGGCGAGGTGCGCATTTCGCAAGCCCCGGTGTGGCCGCCAAGCCGTCGCGAGCCGCTAGCCCCCATTTGGGACTAGCGCACCTCAGTCAGCACCTGGCCTCTGTGCTCGCAGGTATCCTTCCAGCATGCCGGAACCGACATGCATCTTGCGATGGCTCGTCGTATCCGTCTCTCCACTCTCAGGAACGGAACCCGATCGCAATCGTCTTTTTCTGGCCCTTTTGCATTGCTCGCGAGGATGGAATGTCGTAATGTTGCTCCTATGACGTTGCCGGCCGTCGCCATGGAGCTCCGGGCCCCGTTCTTTTGGGAGCTTGCCGCGCCTGCTTTTCACACAGCGTACGACTGCTACGCTGCATACACACCGAATCGATAGGACGCCGACTCTGGACCCCTCATTGCGTGCTCTTGATAGCTATCTCTCGCGTGACCACTCGTAATTCGCCTTCAGCACCGGCTCAAGTAATCCGCTTCGGTGCGCTTCTCCGAGGTCACAGACCAGGTCGCCGTGGCGAGCTCACTTCTTTGGTCGCTCCGAACGCCTTCTGCATACAATCCACCTGCTTCCCACCACAATTGACCTGTGTTCGCCTCAGAATGTCCAACGCTTCTCGACAGTACGAGCTGGTGCTCCTCGGAGCCACGGGCTACACCGGCAAGCTCACCGCCGAGCACATCACCACCAGCCTGCCCACTGATCTGAAGTGGGCAATTGCTGGACGCAACGAGAAGAAGCTCGCCAATGTGGCCGAAGGCTTGAAGAAACTGAACTCCGACAGGCCTCAACCTGGTAGCCTCCCAATTGACTCCGTCCGTTCCGTACCCATCTAACGTAACCGTGAAGATATCAAGGTGCTTGAGCTGAAGGGCGAGGAGCTTGACAATCTTGTGCAGAGCACTCGTCTCGTCATCAGCACTGTCGGCCCGTTCATGAAGTATGGTACCCCGGTAGTTGAGGCATGTGCTAAGCATGGCACCCACTATCTCGACTGGTGAGTCCCCCAGACGTTAACTACCATGGACGTTCCGCTAAGTACGTCAGCACGGGCGAGGTTCCCTGGGTTCTCGAAATGATTAACAAGTATCACGACGTGGCAAAGGCCAACGGAGCAATCGTAAGTTCTTCGGTATTGATACAGTCCAAGCAGACGGTTAACTTGATCTGCAGATGATCCCGCAGTCCGGCGTGGACAGTGTTCCGGCCGACCTGATCGCCTACGTCGCGGCCACGCACATCCGCCAGACTTTGGGCCTGGGCACAGCTGAGGTTCTGGATGCTGCCGAGCTGAATGCCAAACCCTCGGGCGGCACGCTTCTGACCGGCTTGTCTCTGTTCGACCACTACAGCTTGGCGCAGATTGGGAAGGCCTTGTCGCCTTTTGCCCTCTCACCCGTCCAGCCTCAGTCACGCACATCCCCCGGGGGTCTTGTATCCAAGATTTTGGGCGTGCGCCAGGACAAGGACCTTGGGTACCTTACCGATTGGGTCGGAGCCAAGGTTGATGGTGCCATTGTGGAGCGCAGCTGGGGCTTGCTGGACGGCGGCAAACTCTATGGCCCCAAGTTCTCATTCAGCGAGCACATGCCCACCAAGAGCGCTCTGAGTGGCGCTCTGGTACATTTTGGCATGGTGTTCAGCATGATGTTCCTCGCGATCCCCCCTGTCAGATGGATTGCGAAGAAGCTTATCTATCAACCTGGCGATGGCCCAGAGATGGAGTAAGTAGACCGGCGGCTAGTTGTCATTGTGCGAGCTAACAAGCATCAGATCGACCAAGAACGACTACCTGTATCACAAGGCGATAGCCACCGCAGACAGTTCCAAGGGGGAGCGTGCTGTCGTCGAGTTCAGGTTCAATGGCTCGATGTATTACTTTACCGGTCTGGCGCTTGCCGAAGCAGCCATGGTGATTCTGCGCGGAGGCGAGACAGAGGCGAAGAAGCTCGGCGGAGGCATCCTGACGCCCGCCACGCTGGGCGGCGAGTATGTGGAAAGGCTCAGGAAAGCCAACACGGAGATCCGCGTCCAGTTGCAGTAGAGGTTGGCTGCTTTGTTCCAGTAGTGCTATCTGGATGGGAAACAGGAGGTGAAGCACACTTCACAGCACGGTAGCGAACTGGATGCGTAGGCGCAATGCTCGGAATAAAAGTTTACTCATTCATTCATCCGCTCCTTACAGCTTTGCCTTCAACTTGCCCTCGTCCTTCACCATCTTCTCCAAAGCCTCGATGCCCGCCTTCGCGACCTGCTCATCTTGGGCGGGTGTGCCAGTGCTGCAACCAATCGCACCCAAGATTTCTCCGTTCGGACCCTTGACCGGGACGCCTCCGCCGATTGTGGTGAACTTTCCGCCGTTCGAGTTGTTGATACCGAAGGCGACGCCGCCGGGCCACACGGCGTCCTTGTAGGCCGATGTGGGCACGCGATGGCCAGATGCAGTGAAGGCCTTGCTGATAGCGATGTCGATGGAGGTGAGCTTTGCGCCGTCCATGCGAGAGAACTGGAGGAGGTGGAGGCCGGAATCGACGACGGCAATGTTCATGGGCACGCCGATTTCTTTGGCCTTGGCCTCGCAGGCGCGCGCGGCGGCCTGGGCGGCGCTGAGGCTCAGGGTGGGAACGGACAGCGTGACGGGCATGGCGATTGCGACCGGAGGAGAGGAGGGTGGCGTTGGGCTTGAGAGATGTGTGCAGACGACATGATCATGATGCGTTGGAGGAGCTATCACGGTGCGGGACGGGAGCTTCGCCCGAGCTCTCCCGAGTGACGTCTCCGTGTCTCGCTCATTTCGGGCGCCGTCGCGACAACCCCGCTAGTTATTCCAGCACCCGATCACAATGTCTTATCTATCGCTCACAGATACACATTATTGCGCACGAAGACAACCGTCTTATTCCCATTGCCAGCATCAGCTCCCCAGGACACTCTCCATTAGCCCGAGACCTCACGCGCAAGCTCTGGCCACGACTCGGTCGATCACAAGCCTCCTCCGCAGGATTCGCCTTCTTATTTCTCATCAACCCAGCGAAGTACGCGCTCAAAAATAGCCACGCCATCCTGCTCCCTCTCCATCTTCTTTGAGATTTCCGACAGTTGCTCAGCAGAGAACATTTGCGTGTACGCGGGCGCATCCGCCAATGCCGCTTGCGCCAGCTTTGCGTTCATCTCTGGGTGGCCCTGAAACGTCAAGATTCTGTTGTCGGGAGACTTGAAGATCTGCCTGTTCGCCGCCAGCGGCACGAATCCTGCAGCGTTCTCGGCAAGCTCGCGTCTGTGGAACTCGTGGACGTTCTGCCATGAATCAGCTCCCTGCACGGCGTCGCGGCATCGCTAAACCTACCACCTGAGCCTTTCCTTTGGCGAAGTCGAAGAACTCCGAGCCTTCTTCGGTCAGGTCCAATGTAGTAACGCCGAGCTGACTCGATTAGCGTGGACGCTGACAGTACGTTCTGACGCTCACGGGCTTACTTCAGGTCCCTTTTCCATCATAGTCAACTTGCCTCCGAGCGCGACGTTGATTGCTTGATGGCCCCAGCATATTCCAACAAGTTTGACATCCGAAGACGCAACAACAGTCCTAATAAACTCTAACTCTTGAAGCACCCATGGATCAGGCGCGTTGATGTCAGCGGTCCCTCCGCTTAGCACCACGAGATCGTATTTTTCGACGTCAGGGTAGCTCTGGCTGTCTATCGGATCGTAGAAGTCAATGACCGACTCTGGCCTGACCGCTGTGATGGTCGTGATATACGAGTCCCTCGTCTCAGGTTTGTGCTGAAGCATGTTGATCAGCACCGCGATGCGGAGCTTCGAATCAGCTTTGTGTGGCATGTTGAAAAAGACCCCTCGAAGTGTTGTCAATAAAACCTCGTTCGGACGGGACAGCTTTTGTGTCCCTCAACTGGAATGGTTTGGCAAGCCGTGAGTCCTCGGCAGTGGATACTAACAGGCAAGCAGGTCATGGCGTCATGCGGAGGTCTTATCGGCGCCCCCGCTGAGGAGCAAAAGTGGGAGAACTCCACCAGATGATCAGCAATAACTTACTAACGGCACTACATTCATTACCACACCGCGTGACAACCATAGGAGCATATTTCGACCTTCACTTACGGATTACATTCTTACATTGTAGCTTTTAGAACGAACGAAAAGAGTGTTTCCTTCATAATAGCGCGTATCGATGTCAAACGGCAAGGAAAATAACCATTTGGCATACACGGCTGTCCTTATGGCTTCTAAAAGGGCTGCGGACAGGTGGTCCTCATTCAGGAAAACACTGGTGTAGGACAACTCGCTAAAAAGTCCTTCCGTAAGTTCTCTATGGTTTATTTCCTTTTTTTGTCTGCCTCATCGAATCTCAATATACCAATGGTCACGGTCTGCAAGAATACGTCAACTTCCACAGCCATAAAATTGAGAATTGGCATTATTGGAACTCCACAATCTTCATTGCGTGTTTATCATTTCACTAAGCATGGATTCTACTAACAAAAAGAGCAGTACAATCGAGAAGCGCCGTGAAATACATCCCTAACGTACCAAACAACAGGGCCTAAGAAAAAGTGCCTCTGCAAAAACACCCGGAAACCCACGCAAAGCCATCCTGATCTCCTCACGTACACCTTTCACTTCTTGCTCTGACTCCGGAACGTCTCTGCATCCTCGGTACAGCTCCTCGCCATCTGCAACTGCTCGTCCGTACGGCAGACCAGCACCCTGTGCCTCGAGTCCGCCGCCCCCACATCCGTCACGACGCTCTCCGACCCACCGGCGCCCTCATTCTTCTCGCCATCCAGCGCGAAGCCCAGGCACCTCGCGCCCTTCACAATCCGCTCCCTCAGCCTCGCGCCCTTCTCGCCGATGCCGCCGGCGAAGACGAGCGCGTCGACGTCGCCCTCGAGCTTGAGGTAGTACGAGCCGACGTAGCCGAGCACGCGGTCGGCGAAGATGTCGAACGCCAGCCGGCACTCGGGCGCGTCGCTCGCAGAGATCTCGCCAAAGTCGGTGGTGCCCGTCAGCGCGGCCCAGCCGCTCCGCTTGTTGAGAATCTCCTCGGCCTGCGTGATGTGCATCTCCTTGGTGCTGCTGCGGCTCGGCATGCCCGCCTCGTGCGTGTAGTGGAACACGAGCGACGGGTCGATGCTGCCGCTGCGCGTCGCGCCGGGGAGCCCCGCGAGCGGCGTCAGCCCCATGGTCGTGTCCCAGGATTGCCCGTGCTTGATGACGCAGGCCGAGGCGCCGCTGCCGAGGTGGAGCGCGATGATGTTGAGGGAGCTGAGCGGCTTGGAGAGGTGCGAGGCCACGACGCGCGAGATGAAGTGGTAGGATATGCCGTGGAAGCCGTACTTGCGGAGTTTGTTGTGCTTGGCGATGCCTTGGTCGATGGGGTAGGTGCGGATGTGCTGGTGGGGGGTCAGGGAGGTGAGGCCTGGCCGGGGGTGGTGGTGATGGAGGGGGGGCTTACCTCGGGGATGGTGGAGTGGAAGGCGGAGTCGAAGTATGCAACGTTCGTGGAGGCTGGGAGCTCCTTGCCCACGGTCCGGATGATGGTGAGGGCTCCGGCATTGTGCCTGGTCATTATGGTCAACACTGGGGTGCCTCACGGTAGGGCCGGGAGATGGGGGACGCGAAAGAGGAAAACGGGACATCAGGAGTCAAGAAAAGTGACTTACAGGGGGGCCAGATCGGACAGTTTCTCAATATGATGGTATATGTTGTCGTCAATGACTTGAGCTTTGGGATAGTCACCGCCATGGACCACGCGATGGCAGACAAACTCAACATCTTCCCTACGCTTCAGCTCGGGAAGACCTTCGTCCTTCAGCAGATGCTCGATAATGTACTTGAAGGCCTCTTCCTGGGACTTTCCACCTCCGAGCTCTTTGTTCTTTATTTTTTGGTCGCCGCGCTCGTATGTCAACTTGGCTGGGGGTGCAGTGAGTCCAGAGATGGAAACCTCGGCAAGCTGCTTCAATTCGTCCGGATTGCCGTTGGAGGCGTAAACAGACACCTTGACCGAGGAAGAGCCCGCATTTGCGGAGAGGATGATTTTGGTCATGGCAGGCAGATTGGGTGAATTGCAGTCGTCGGGGCCCTTTGCGGTAGTCAGAAGGCACAGAGCAGCGATGGTGGGGGGAGTGTGCTGACCAGAGGCTGGTAGGCTGGTTGGTAATGAGCTTCGCCGCAGGGAGTGGGGCCCAATCGTCGACGGCTCCGCGGAAGCGACGCGGGGCAACAGATGCGAAGGCACGCAGGGACAAATAATGCACAGCCAGAAGCAATAATAATGCAACCGAAGACTGAGCAGCAGGCGTCGGGCGACACGCAGGCTCTCCAAGCCCCCGTCTTATACTGGCCGCTCGCGCTCACCCCACGTCTCATGCCTGGCGGAGGAGCGAAGCTGGGCGAGCCATGGCAGGGCAGGGCAGGGCAGGGCTAGATGGATCCAGCCTACGGAACTCGCCAACCCGGCAAGCCGGCTGCGCTGTTCCCCGTCCCCCGCCGTCCCCCGTTCCCCGAGCTCGACGTCAGCAGCGCCTGGACTGCCATCATCCCCGCCATTCTGCGGCTCCTCCACTCAGCCCTACGCCCGCGGCCCAGCTGGCTGACTTGCGGGCCCGCAAATATGTCAAGCTTCATGCTGCTGCCAGGATACTCGTCCACGCCACCCCGGCTTGCTTGCGCTGCCTCTCTGTTTCCTCACGCCAACCACAGCTGTTTCCCTAATCGGGTGAGCCGACATACATGATGATGCCGTCATATGTGGTCATAGCTCCTCAATGCTCCTCATACGAGTACACGCTCGAACTTCACGTCGCTGTCCACTGACTCACCATTTTTATTCTGCGCTTCCTCTTCTTCGTTGCAATCCGCACTGGCTGCGCTGCATCTCGTCAGCCCATCACAATGCCTGGAGAAGTCATTGACCGCCCCAACCCAGAGCCTCTTCCCTCACACCTTCCCGACCATGTCATCGACTTGGCCGTCAAGCTCGACAAGACCGCTCTCCCTGAGCTTGACAATGCTCAGCTCCATGCCTTTCGCCGCGCGGCTGCCTATATTGCTGCAGGTACTTCCACATTTCCCATGAAAATATATCGGGTGGAAACTGTCCTGACTTGCCTTTGTAGCCATGATCTTCCTTCGGGACAACGCCCTGCTTGAACGAGACCTGACCTTTGACGACATCAAGCCACGCTTACTGGGCCACTGGGGCACTTGCCCCGGGCTCATTCTCGTCTACTCCCACCTGAACTATCTGATCAAGAAGCATCATCTCGACATGATCTACGTTGTTGGTCCCGGTCATGGCGCTCCTGCCCTCCTGGCCGCTCTCTGGTTGGAGGGCTCTATGGGTAGGTTCTACCCGGAATACGCCCGCACGAAGCAGGGCCTTCACAACTTGATAACCAGATTCTCCACTCCCGGCGGTCCACCAAGCCATATAAACGCCGAAACTCCAGGCGCTATCCATGAGGGAGGCGAACTCGGCTATGCGCTCGGCGTGTCCTTTGGCGCCGTCATGGACAAGCCCGACTTGATTGTACCATGCATTGTTGGCGATGGCGAGGCCGAGTCCGGCCCCACTGCAGCCGCATGGCACGGCTACAAGTATATTGATCCTGCCGAGTCTGGTGCTGTGCTCCCCATCGTCCATGTCAACGGTTTCAAGATATCCGAACGCACCATTTATGGTTGCATGGATGACAAAGAACTCGTGGCTCTCTTCGCTGGCTATGGCTACCAACCACGCATTGTCAAGGACCTCAACGACATCGATGCCGACTTGGGTAACTCTATGGATTGGGCTCTCTCTGAAATCAGGAGAATCCAAACTGCCGCTCGCTCGGGCAATCCAATCTCGAAGCCTCGGTGGCCGGTTCTTATCCTGCGGACACCCAAGGGCTGGTCTGGGCCAAAGAAGGTTGATGGTGAAATTGTCGAAGGGTCTTTCCGCGCCCATCAAGTTCCACTTGCCAAGGCAAAGAGTGACCCTGAGCACTTGAAACAGCTACAGCAGTGGCTCGAAAGCTACAAACCTGGAGAGCTCTTCTGCACCGACGGCACCCCCAATGACACGGTACTGGAGATGATCCCAGAGAAAGACCACAAGAAGCTCGGGCAAGTCAAGGAAACCTACAAGCCCTACGAAGGCGTCAATTTGCCAGACTGGAAGAAGTTTGCCGCTGAGAAAGGTGGAGAAGCAAGTTGCATGAAGGCCATCGGCGAGTTGCTTGACGAATCTCTGGTTCAAAACCCCAAGACCCTGCGAATATTCTCACCAGATGAGCTTGAGAGCAACAAGCTTAACGAAGTCTTCAAAAACACTGGCAGAAACTTTCAATGGGACGAATTCTCCCGCTTCCAGGGCGGACGTGTCGTGGAAATCCTATCAGAGCACTGTTGTCAAGCGTTCATGCAGGGATACACTCTAACAGGACGAGTCGCCTTGTTCCCATCCTACGAAAGCTTCCTCGGTATTGTCCACACAATGATGGTTCAATACGCAAAATTCATAAAGATGGTGAGTCATTGAGCTAAGAAAAGGCCTTTAGTATGCCCCACACTAACCGCCCAAGTAGGCCAGAGAGTGCCGCTGGAGGGGAGATGTCGCCTCCATCAACTACATTGAGACGTCCACGTGGACAAGGCAAGAGCACAATGGGTTTTCTCACCAAAACCCATCGTTCATCGGAGCCGTGCTGAACTTGAAGCCTGCGGCAGCTCGAGTCTATCTCCCCCCGGACGCCAACTGCTTTCTGTCCACTCTTGACCACTGCCTCCGTTCCAAGAACTATGTGAACTTGATGGTCGGCTCCAAGCAGCCTACGCCCGTCTTCCTCGACCCGGAAGAAGCTGAAGCCCATTGTCGTGCTGGCGCCGGCGTGTTCAAGTTTTGCAGCACAGACTCTGGCCGCGATCCTGATGTCGTGCTCGTCGGTGTCGGTGTTGAGCTCACTTTCGAAGTCGTGAAAGCCGCAGAGCTTCTCCGCGAGATCGCGCCCACGCTCCGCGTTCGTGTCGTCAATGTGACTGACCTCATGGTCTTGAGTCTGGATGGCTCGCACCCGCACAGTTTCGGCTCGCAAGCCTTCAACGCGCTCTTCACGTCGAACCGACCCATCCATTTCAACTATCATGGCTACCGCAATGAGCTTGCGGCCTTGCTCTTCGGCCGGCCGCAAATCGACCGCGTGACGATTGAGGCGTATCGCGAGGAGGGCACCACAACAACACCGTTCGACATGATGCTCGCCAACAACGTCTCTCGGTATCACGTTGCGCTCAGAGCGCTCGAAGGCGCAGAGCAATGCAACAGGGACGTGCGGCTAGATTTTGTGCGGCTACACACGGACATTCAGCATCGCATCGTGAAAGCCCGGCAATATATCTATGAGGACGGTCAGGATCCGCAAGGGACTTACGACCTGCCATCGTTTGAAGGCTTCACCAAGGATGCGGGCAGCGGTGGCGGTGTACTCACCGAGGGATAGATATTGGCTCAGCATCAACGGCTGGAAGATGACGATCCTGACATGACCTAGCGATGATGTGCGAAGATGTCTTTGGCTTCGGTTCTCTATCATTTTCCCTTTTTCCCCCTTATGATCGAGACGGTTCTTTTGTAGACCCGTAGATTATAATGCCTAGCACTCTTATTGGATACATACGCGCTTCGCAGTCTTGGGACCCGAGCAGACGGTCGGTTGCCCTGGCTCTGACATATGGACCTGCATGCATTGGCATCCATCCCCACAGTTTTTGCTGCTGCCGTGGCATGTTTCAAACGCACAGCCCCGCGCCTCGCCTTACCTTAACCCTCCTGCAGATTGCATGTAGATACGATGACGTTTGTTTGAAGAAAATCAATGGAAAACGGAAACTCCCATTCATTCGTGATTCATCACTCCTTTTCTCCTTCTTCTTTCCGCTCATTTTCGCTGACCCCCCTGATGGCTATCTGCCAAAATTAAACACATCGCTAACGTGATGATGTGGCCCCCAAAGGAAAAGGAAATAAGACGGTAGAGAAAAAGATAAATAGAATGCTGAAGTTCAATGAGATACATTTTCCTCCACTGGCTCTCTCCACTGCTGCAAAGCTCTCCATCGCCAAAGATAGCAGCAGCAAAAACGCGGGGGCCGTGTTTGCTCGCTTATGTGTTACTGCGTAGGAGAAGCCGAAAGTTTAACTTATTAGTTTCTTTGGTGCGAGGCGATGCGAGGCGATGCGAGCGAGCGAGCGAGGAGAGGGAGGGGAGGGAGCGAGAGAGCACGGGGAACGCCTTTCGCGTATCTTGCATCATCATCGTCGTCATCATCAGGCCCCGGCGGTGCTGGGCTACGTATCGTGGCTGTCTTTCCCGAAAGGAAAAGAAAGAAGAAGCATCTTGTCGGGTGCGGCGCACGGGATACGAGGTCGAGGCTGTGTTGCGTGTGTGTGTGTGTGTGTGTGCCCATCTCTCTTTACCGCGGGGTCGGTGAAGGCGAAAGCGGTGTGTGTTGAGTATACGACGACGGAGTTAGGGCTGAGCGAGGGAAATTGGTTGCCTGTTCTGTGCCTGTCTACAGGGGCGGCACTTTCGTAGCAGGGATGCAACAGTTGCGGTTCCGCGGTTCCGGGTGACCATTTAAGAGTATTTTGGTATAATTCGTCGTTCGCTGTTCTTACTCTACTGCTACATGACGCTAAGAGATATGACAGCGCGTGCCGTTGCTCTAATTAAAAAAAAAATTCCGAGATCACAACAATGCCATGACATCATCAACCGTCTGCCGTAGTTTGCGCTTGCGCCGGCGCAACCGTTCTCTGCTTCTCCCGTCGGGTGCGCCTACGCCGCGTCTCAGCACTGTCCTGCCGTCAATTACGCCGAGACGTTCTGCGGGCGTGTCTGGTTCGGATGGCGGATCCGGTGCGACTGGTGGTTCCGGTTGCGAAGGCGGAACAACGGGCGGTGGACTCGCGCTGGTACTACCGCTCCGAGTGCCCATCTTCAATCCGAGAAGAATGAAGGCCCCGACAATTAAGATGACAAGCAGAAGCATCGCTTTCCGCTTGACTGTCCGCTTTTGGTAGTTCGTTGCTACCGTGAGCTCTTTGTCCGCAGCTTTGACGTCCGTGGTCATGCGTTCTACGTTGTAGTCTATGCGATCCAGCATGCTGCCTTGATCAATGATCATGGTTTGTAACTCTTGGAATATCGAGGCAAGGTCGATGATGCCCTTTGCAATCTCGTCGATCTCCCGTTCACGCTGCGCAATGATTGCCTCATTGGCGTCTTTACGGACATGGGAACGGACTTGAGCGGTTTGTTGGAGAGTGGCGCGGGACAGAGAAGTATCGTCGTAGGATTCCTGAAGGGAAGGATCGGTGTATGGGTTCTGAGGGCCGGGTGAATTGGTACGTGAGGGTGAGGATAGGCCGCCGAGGGTGCGAAGTTCTTCAAGAATGGTCAGTCATGTCCTTGCAATCAAAAGGAGTGGAGTACACACTCCTCAAGTAGGCCGACTGCTTTTTGCGGAAAGCTGCGCTGGAGTCGCCGACACGCGAGGCCAAGGAGACTTTGAGGTTCCGTGCCATAACCTCCTCGCCCTTGCTAGTGCCGCCCTCGCGCTGAGCGCTCTCGCGCAGCATGGCATCGACACGCTTGATCGCATTCTGGCAGCTCTGGTAGCCCCGGGTTATCTCTTGCGTAAGGCGCTCTATCTCGCGCTCCTCGCGCTTCTTGACGTCGTCATCGTCGAATCCCGGCAGTACGTGCTTCTGGTGTAGCTGATCGAGGCGCTTCGTCTGCCCGGATATGTCCTGCAGCTTTTCCGTGACCTCGTCCTGAATGTCCAGCCAGCGCGGCGGCAGCACGTCCATCTCGATGACGGCATCGCCGTCGTTCGGATCGTCGTAGGCGGACATGAGCCCGCGGCGCTCGTCGTTAAGGGCGGCATTGTCGGCGAAGCCATTCGAGGGGCCGCCATAGAGTGGCTTCCGCTTGGCAGGGTGGTGCGAGTACGACTGGCGGTAGGAGATGAAGCTGGAGCTTGGGTCAGCACAAAAGGGCCGGGGAGCGGGCTGCGGGTTGCGGGCGGGACGGACAGGTTGGTGCGGTCGCGCCACATGGCTTGGGCGGTGGGGGAGGCGTGAGGGACTGAATCGTCAGCGCGTCCAGCGCATCGCTGAGCCCGGGGGGTGGGAGTCTGGGTAGGGCACTGGGGCTTTCGGGGCGGGAGCTGCTTCACATGCCGGCTGGTGGTGGTCGCAGCGCGCTGTCTGGGCTGTCGTGGCTGCTGCTCCGGGGCGGCAACGTAATTTGCTAGGGCTCAGCGGCGCGCCATTCGCCGGGGGCAGCGCAGGGCTGGCGGCCAAGCGTGCGTGCTGGTCCCGCCTGCTGGCCCGGGGCGCGCGCCCCAGCAAGAGACACCAAGCAGCAATCCTCATCCTGATCGTCTCCTCAGCCGCAACAACACGCCGACTGCTATAACAGCTGTCCGTTCGCCTCGCAGCCCCGCCCGCACCGACTCCCACCGCTCTCCCACCCGCACGCTTTCTCAGTCCCCTCTCCTGCAACCCCCCACCCCACCACCGCAGCACAACAACAATGGTGCGTCGCTACTGATACCCCGCCTGTGCGAAACATTGTTCGGTCCCAACGCCCGCTGACTCCACGCTCGACCAGGCCGACTCTCTTACCGAGGAGCAAGTTTCCGAGTTCAAGGAGGCCTTCTCCCTCTTTGTAAGTCTCTCGTCTCCTGTCCTGCACCGCGCGGCTGCCCTGCCTGCCTGCCCGGTCTCCTGGCTGTTGTCAGCCTGTCGAACCCCCTACTAATATGCTTTTCTCCACTGCAGGACAAGGACGGTGATGGTATGTACCCTGTGCGCTCATTTCCCGCGCCCTGCGCGCTCTCGTGCCCTCGCCGACGCGTTTGGCTGCCGGCGTGGGCTGCCGACCGCTTCTTGCCAGCCTTGCCCCACCTGCTGTTTTCACGACTCACGACATTGCACGCGAACAATTGGCACTGCGACCGCGGAACGCGCAACGGCTGACCGGACGCGATGCAGGACAAATCACCACCAAGGAGCTCGGCACCGTCATGCGCTCGCTGGGCCAGAACCCCAGCGAGTCCGAGCTGCAGGACATGATCAACGAGGTCGACGCCGACAACAACGGCACCATTGACTTCCCCGGTACGATTCTCCCCCCCTCTCCCACTGACGACGGCTCGCGAAGAAGACGGCGCTGACGAGGAAACGCAGAGTTCCTGACGATGATGGCCCGCAAGATGAAGGACACCGACTCGGAAGAGGAGATCCGCGAGGCATTCAAGGTCTTCGACCGCGACAACAACGGCTTCATCTCCGCCGCCGAGCTCCGTCACGTCATGACTTCGATCGGTGAGAAGCTGACCGACGACGAGGTTGACGAGATGATCCGCGAGGCGGACCAGGACGGCGATGGCAGGATCGACTGTAAACATCCCTTTCCCCGCCGCGCAAGGCTGGCGATTGAACCGTGCGGCTGACATTGCACGTGCAGACAACGAGTTTGTGCAGCTTATGATGCAGAAGTAAGCGCGGCCGCCGGGCTGGCGCCATGTTTCGAGAATGAACGACGACTTGATGCTCTTTGGTACGGCGGCGGCAGGGGATCGACCGGCGTGCAGCTGAACCGGTCTTAGCGGAGCAGCGGTCCGCGTCGAATTTCCCGGTTTCTTTTGGGCCACGTTCCCATCAGACATTCTTCAATCCCATCACTCCTCGCACGATTGGTCGTTTCGATTCTCTTTCTTGCATGTGATTTTTCGCGATTGAGTGCTTGGCTCGGGACTCCTGGTCAGCGCTTTCTGCTTTGCTCAGTGGGAATTCACAGTAGATGGATTTTTGATATCACCAGGTAGCAGCATACAGTCTTCGTCTCTGGCGTGCCCCTTGGTCTCTAGTACACGCGAAGGCTTGTTGGCAACGTTTGCCAAGGCACCCTGCGTTTTTACTAGCGAGCCCTGCGCGTGGCGTTTGAGCTTCCGTTAATGCCTCGGCACCTTGGGAAGGATTCACCGTCCGCCTTGGCCGTTCAAGAATCAATCCGCAGACGACAGCCCAGCCTTGATTACTGACAGGGGATCGATTGTCTCTACTGTTTCACATATTTCCAGCTTTATCACGGTTTCCAGGAGTGACGTTCTCTACCAATGCTGCTTTGTTCTCATGGACGCTCGCGACCTGAAGTTGCTCGATCCGGACATTTCTACGAGAACGGGCAGACAAAGACATCAATGGCATTTGTTCAACTGACCTCGCAATATGCATCGCGAATCCACCACGGCTGCAGTCGTCCGGCTCTCTCCATTCGCGCAGCAGCCCCAAGTCGGTTTTTGTCATGGAGCACCATACCAGCGTACCCCGGTTTCGCGACTTTGACGGCCTGACATGGCGCGAGTGGAAAGAAAAATGCCAACCCCAGTGGATTGCCTTCCAGAACTCAGTCAACGACAATAATCGCAGCCGAGTGCGTCGGCTGGCAATGAACCACTGGTGCACATTCAAGGACTATAAATGGGTCGAAGAGAACCTACCAAAGCTGACCGAGCTGGACCTAAGCGACTTACAGGATACCATGTTCTGCGATGATGACTTCTTCGATGGCTCCCATCCCACTACCGACATTCAGGGAAACCCATCGACGATAACCAAGGACCTCGAGACGTACGAACAGTTGCGCAGCCTCAAGGCGCTGTGGGGCCGTCTCGAGAAACTTTGGGTCAGGCACTGGGGCTGCGACCGGCTGCACAACTGGAAGCACAGGTCCGACGACTACGACAAGACCGACGCCGATGCGGAAATCCGCAGCCGTCGCAAGGCGGAGGCGGCCGACTTGGACGTCACGTCAGTGATCGCGGAGTGCAGCAAGCTCCGGACACTTGCCATCAGGGGGCCCTCGCTCAGTCCGGCGCTGAGCAGACTGTGGCGTCCGCGTCGAGCGTGCGCAGAGGACGACGGAGGCTCGCACGCGCATTTCTGCACAATCGTAAAGGGACTCGAGGACAACGCACCGGACTCTCTGCGGGCGATTGAGTTCTACCAGGCTGAGTTTGCGCCGCGCATGGTTGGGATGTTGCGGGAGCGGACGAACATCAGAAGGGTCTCTGTCTCTTTTGGAGATGTGCTTCGTCGGTTTGCCTCGGGGCGGGAAGCGGATGTTCGTAGAGACGATGCGGGCGAGGATGAGGTCGAAAACGTGGTGCTTTCAGGAAGCCAGTCAACTGCTCGTGATAACGCCTTGTGCGAGTACGAGAAATCAACCGAAGGAGTTGAGAAAGGGCGATTTCACGAGTCACTCGCTGTGGAGCTGTTTCCACCGCAGAGGACAGTCAGACAACTACAGAACGGAGAGACCAGGGATTATCTTCACCAATGGGCAAATAGTCAACTACCAGCAGAGAGACAACCTGGGCCTGACTACGTCTTGAACGACAAAAGTGCACTGGTGGCGGAATACCTGCTGACCAACAGACATGAGAGCCCAGTCCCCGGCTTGAACCACTTCCTGATCCAGTTGGCCGACGCTTTCAATCACTGCGACAGCCTCTCTTGCAACGATCAAGAATTCATGAACGAGATCCCCGTCAGCCCTTTCTCCTTCATCAGCTCAGGCCCGCATCTTTCACAGTCCTCCCTCACCGGCATCTTCGGAGACGCGAAAGACGACCGATCCATCCAAGCATTCCGCCTCCTCCACCAGCGCTTCGGCTGGGCACCGCTCTGGGACGTCGATCCCCTCTTCGACGCCCACAACTTCCCATGGAACGTAGGCATCGAGCTCCCAACACTTGAGGGGGAAGACCAAACGCAAACCATCGCCCGCCGCCTCGTCGCCCCCATCCTCGGCGCCCTCCACGCACTGTCCCACGCCGGCATCCCCGTCCGCCTCCTCGTCGGCAACCGGCCTCGCTCCTGTTTCCCCAACGCAGGCCTGTACTGGGGCGCCACCGTCGTGGGACATCCCGCCGACCGTGACTACGCCTCATGGCTCACCATCCCCGTCGACGATGCCGACCTCGTCCGCCGTGACGACGGCTCGTCGCGGCGTACTACTACTCCCTCGGCTACTGCCACGGTGGCAGAGACTCAGCCGCTGCGAAAGGAAGAAGAGGGGAAGGAGAAGGAGAAGAAGGGCCGGCAGCTCGCCCTCGATGCAGCCGCCGGCGCCGATTCCGTCGACACATCTACCACGACGTCGATGATGACGACGGCCGCCGCCACTGCCGCCGCCGATCCCAACACCATCGCCGCGTGTGCGGACGAGCTGGTGATCCGCTACCAAGACTGGACAGGACCAGTAGCGGAGGAAGAAGGAGAGGAGGAAGGAGAAGAGAAAGAAAAAGAAGAAGAACACGGCCTAACCCCAACCCCAACCCCGGCCTCAGCCCCAGCCCCAGCCCCAACCCCAACCCCAACACCAGCCGCCTCCTCCACCCCCGCCAACCCAAACCCAAACCCAAACCCAGGCCCCGACCACCGCAGCGCCATCTTCCTCGCCCGCGAGGCCCGCGGCTGGCAGGCGTGGTGGCGGCGGGCGGCGCTGCGCTTCACGCGGCTGCGCCGGCTGCGCGTGCGCATGCCCCGCTGCTTCGACGCGTACGACAGCCCGAGCTTGGCGGCGCTGTTGCTGTTGCTGGTGCCATTGCCGCCGAAGCGGCGGGGCTCGGGACGGCGGGGCTCGGGACGGCGGGACTCGGGACGGCGGGACTCGGGACGGTGGAGGGAGGGGCAGCGGGGAGGTGGGCAGCAGGGAGATGGGGGGAGGTGGGGGAGGTGGGGGGTTGTGTTTGGGAGGGGGGAGGTGGTCGGGGCGGGGGATGGGGAGGGAGATGGGAGGGCGGTTGAGAGGGGGGAGGGTGGGGTGGAGTTTATCGTGAGGGAGTGGGCGAGGAGGGGTGGGGCGAGGGATGTGGTGTTTGAGGAGGGGCCGGAGGAAGAGGGGGAGGAGGTGAGGAGGAGTAGCGACGGGGTTGTGGCGGAGGAGGAGGCCGCCGTGGCAGGGTGGTGGAGGGAGATGAGGGTGAGGCAGGGGAGGAGGTTGTGGAGGGAGTTTGTGAGGGTTGCAGAGGAGTTGGGTTTGCTGGATGAACGCATCTCGTCGACAGTGGTGGGTCGGGGCGAGACGACGTCGACTACGCAAGTCAAAGCGACTCCAGGCGACGACGACGACGACGACGACGACTACGACGACGAAGGGTTGGACCAGCTGCTGTTTGGTGAATCCTTTGCGGTTTCTAATGGCCAGTTACAAGTGCCGGAAACGCAGCCTCCTCGTGTTCTTACTCCCATCACGCCAGAGAAGACCCCGACACCTCCGCCAGAGCAGATGCCGTCTTCTACGCCAGCACCGACCCCGCCACCTCCGTTAGAAGCACCGGAGATCTCGCTTGTATCGGCAGAGGTGAAGCAGAGCGAAGATGTGGCGGAGCTGAAGCCGTCGTCCAATCCAAAAAGACCTCGAAAGAGAGGCGCCACTCCGAAGAAGCAATCCAATGCCGGCAGCAAGCGGACGAGATTGAGTAAGGATCAAGAGCCTGAGATAATGGAAGGGTCGTCTCCTCCGCCGCCCAAGAAGGCAAAGACTAGGAAGAAGTCGAGATGGGAGAGGGAGTTGGAGTTGCTCCAAAGTTGAAATCGGGCTCTGGCGGGAGGAGTGTTGCATGGCGAAATTCTATCACGCTCAGATTCGTTTGGTTCTCTTTTTCAAACCATTATACACCGTCTTTTCTAACCCGAGACGATTCCACATTGAGATGAAATACCACATGTTGATCCCACGGGCAGTTTCTCCATATACCCCCAAATCACCATAAAAGCCAACCCCCAACCACCAACCTTCCCCTACCGTCTAAGGGAGGGGAGGGGGAAAAAGACAAAGCCCACAAGGCACCCAGCCAGCTCACCCCCCCAACGCCTCAAACGAAAACCCAGCCCCGATCTCATCCCCCTCCTCCACCACAAACACATGGCACCCCGTATAACTCGCCCACCCACTAACCTCGACCCTCACCCCCTTGACCACTTCCCGTCCCCCCTCTTCCCCCCCACCCCCACCCGCCGTACCAACCTCGACCTCGACCTCCTCCACCGCCCTCCCCACGAACCCCCCTTCCCCCCCACCACCAAACCCATTCGACACGAGACTATGATACGCCCACCCCTCGCCGACGCGCCGCTCCCCCCTCGCCACCGCCAGCGCCACCCGCGCCTGCACCCCGCTCCCCGTCGGGCTGCGGTCGACCTGGCCGTCGCCGAAGACGCACAGGCCCGTCTCCGCGCCCGCGCAGCCGTCCAAGACGCGACCCGCGCCGGGTTCGGTCACGAAGACCGAGTACACCGTCGACTGCTGCAGTTCGGCGGGAACGCCCGGGTCGAGGTGCGACTGCAGCGTGCGGCGGAGCGCGGGGTCGGCGTTGAAGGCGCGTTTGAGGGATGTGGCGGCGCGGCGGAGGGCGGGGATCTGGGATGGAGAAGTGGCGGTGAGGGCGGTGGCGGGGAAGCCGAGGGCGGGGGCGGGGACGATGAGGGAGAAGGCGCCGCCGTAGGAGAGGGCGGCGGAGGCGATGCGGGTGGTGTGGGCGGGGAGTTGGGGCCAGCGGAGGGAGGGGGGGATGGGGATGCAGGGGGGCGGGGAGTGGGGGCGGAGGGCGAAGCTGGGGACGGAGAGGTAGGTTATGCGGGGGCGGGAGGGGTCGGTGCGGAAGGTGGTGGGGGTGGAGGGGGAGGAGGAGGAGGAAGAGGAAGAGGTTTGGACGGCGGGCACGGTGACGCGGACGAGGCCGCAGGGGACGTGGAGGCGCAGCTCGAGGGTGCGGGTGGCGGGGTCGAAGGGCAGGTCGGGGCGGCGGGGGAAGATGGAGGGGTCGTCGCAGTCGACGAGCAGGCGGGCGAGGGCGATGGTGGCGTGGCCGCACATGGTGCTGTAGCCCTCGTGGGTCAGGAAGAGGGCGCCCATGTGGGCGGCGCCGGCGTCGACCAGCTCGGTGGACGGGCGCAGCACGGCGCCGTACATGTCGGGGTGGCCGCGCGGCTCGAACATGAGGCTGCGGCGGATGTGGTCGTGCTCGGCGAGCGCCGTGGCTCGCTGCTCGAGCAGGGTGCCGCTGGGCGGAATCAGTTTGGCTGGCGAGGCTGCGGACGACGGGCGGAGCCGTACGTGATGTCTGGGAAGCCCGAGTACACGATCCTGGCCGGCTCTCCGGTCGTGTGCATGTCAATCGTCTTGATCTCTCGCGCCACTGATGGGCGGATGAAGGACGGGACGGCCATGGTGCAAGTTGTGATCTAGGCGTGGTAGGTGTATATGAGTAGGTAGTATGGGGAGGTGTGCATGTCGGTTCCTCCAAGTCAACTAGCAAATGACGGGTTTATATGCTGGCTGGCATCGCGCGCCCTATGCAGTACATGCATGCATGAACGGGCGAATCAGGAACCTAGATGTCAATGTGGCTCTGCAACCTATACGACTTTCATTCGAGTTGGAGGCGAAAGCCATATCTTTAGGCAGAGCTCCGGTATGGGAAGAACGATAGAACAGGGACGTGCTCGGTCCATCGAATTTAAAAATGCCGCCCGGCGATTCTCCGGCATCGCTTGTCTAAATGCCAATTCTCTATCCATGCCACTCGTTGGGGAATCATTACTGCTGCTGATCAAAATCCATATACCTCTCCATGAGGTTGAAGTCCTGGGGCACTTTCTCTGGAGAATGGCCCCGCTCAAAACGCCTCCGCTAACCCAACCGACTTCCCATCGCGTCCTCTATCTGCCGCTGCCTTCAGACTGCTTCATAATTCTCCTAAACGCCTTGTTCGGGACGATGCGGCCTCCCTCCAGCACGTCGTCGCCCTCCACCGGCGCGCCGTCGCCCACGGCCAGCTTGATGAAGAAATCGCCCAGCATCGCCGTGGGCGAGAGGTAGCCGCTGGGCAGGGCGCGGAAGAGCGGGCCGACCACGGCGGACATGTAGTCCCTCACGGGCATGCGGCCCTTCTGCGCGGCGATGACCTCGGCGTGCCCGGCGCTGTCGACGGCGGCGGGGCGCACCGCGTACGGCGCGAGCGACGGGTGTCCCGCCGCGGGGAGCCCGAGCAGCTGGAGCTCGGTGGCGCCCTTGATGCGGCCGAAGATGGGGGTGAAGAAGCCGGGCGAATGGGTTGCGCCCTCGCCTGCTGGCACGTCAGTGTACGGCTTATACAGAGCTAGCCCGGCCACCACCACACGGTCGTCGTCCGGCTGGGAGTCTGAGAGGCGCACGCACCCGAGACGTAGACGAACTTGAACGGGTCGTGCAGGCCGGAAAAGGCCTTGGCCGCGGCGACCGGGTAGTCCTGGGTGATTTTGATGTACTCTCTGCGAACTGCATCAGCACTCACACTCATGCATGGCGGGCGGTGGCATCGGCGGCACGGGAACGCACTCCTTGCCAACCTCGAATTGGCTGACGCCCTGGGCCCAGATGCAGGCCTCGGCGCCGTCCAGCTGCTTCAGCAGCTCGGGCGGGTAGTTTTCGTAGTCCTTGTGCTGGATGACGGTCACGTTGGGCGCGCCCTCGGCCATGGGCACCGGTTTCCGGCTGAGGATGGAGAGGCGCGAGATGGGTCCGCCTGCCTTCATGTTGGCCAGGATCTGCGCGAGCGCTCCCGAGCCAACTAGGCCCGTCGCGCCGGTGAGGATGACATGCATTTTCGATGTGCAGATACGGGAGCTGTCGGTCGGTTTGCAGTGTGTATAATAAGGGACTGCTTCACTTTATGGCACGTCGTCGTTGTCGTCCGTCGTCCGTCGTCGTCGTCTCGACCGGGGTTAACGCCGCCCCCACGACGACCGGACAAATCTTCACGGCTTGACCAAATCATCTTCGTTTCGCAGAGCTGTTGGATCCTTTGGAGCGCCACCAACCCGAAACTTCTCACGTCAGCCCGCCCCTCCCTGCCGTATCCGGCATCATAAGCTGCTCGCTGCTCTCGACCAATCTGGACCCTTATTCTTGGCTTCAGCTGTATTGGGGCTACGCGCTGTTCGCTTATCTAAATTCTCGGCACAGGGTCAGCAGTAGCAGCGGCGGCGGCGGCGGCTGCTGCGGAGGCGGCGGCGGCAGAGGAGCATGCAAGGCGAAGGAGGAAGATGCGGCGGCGAGGTAGTAGGTGACGTCCGTTGTCAGGACATGGTGGAAGTCAGTGTTAGAGAAGTCAGCTGGATTCATCAACTGGTAATGTACACATCTGCGGCCTTGCCCGTTGTCAAGAAACGAGCCATTGCTGCGATGCATTGGCAAGATGGAGGGAAGCTACATGTCAAAGTTGGTGTTGCTCCATCATGATGCAGATGACCATGACTAGTCATCGGATACGATTCATGAAGAGCCTGATATCCACGGCAGCCGCTGAACCGAACATGCAACGGCTAATCTACACCGTCCATCATCGACCTCGGCCTTTCCCCATACCGTACCCACATTCGACAATGCGCCCCGCATTCTCACACGGCCGCCCAAGGATCGCTCGCACGCAGAAGCCAAGGCCACCCCACGACCATGGACGAGACATACGATGCGGTCTGACTGCCACGCACTCGCACCGACGCCCGTGCAGACGTTGACGTCGTTTGTCGCCAAATTCCTGTTTTTTTAACTTCCTCTGTGCTCTTTTTGGGGTCGTGTTGCCCAGGCCGAGACCGCCTCGCCGCTGCTCCCGGACTTCCCGCAATTGCTGTCTACCACTAAGTGCTAGTACCACTACTTGCCTCTTGCCGCCTTACTTCGGAAAGCTCGGGGCGCACCGCACAAAGGCAGAGGGGCCGTCTGCTGCGTGGGGGAGCCATTGAGGCAGCAATCGAGTCGAGAATGGTAGGTCGAGCGAACCAGAAGGCATTGAAGATAAAGGCTCTTCTGTGCAGGCTTATTGTCACTAGAAGAGGCGTGGGGATCCCGCCAAGCAGGCCCGGGGAATTCGCATTAAAGACGACACGAAAATGTCTCAGCACATCACCGCAATACCATCTGAGATCGAGAACAAGACGAAAAGCATGATGATGAGCCGGCCACACCGACGGCTCCAACGCTAGCACCCTCACCAGCAAGCCTTGCGGGATCCGCCCAGCTATCCAGCCTCACGCAAGCGCACGCACAAACACAACATGAAATCGCGCAACGCCGAAAAATTCCACCATTGCAAAACGTAAACCGAGGCTACGAGAGAGAGAGAGAGAGAGGAAGAAAGAGAGAAAACAAAAAGTGGAAAGAAAGAAAAAACAAACTCAAAGAATCAGGACAAAGGAAAAAGCACCATACCAAAAACCAACAAGCCCCCCCCCCCCCCCCCCCCCCCCGTTGTCCAGTAGGTACCTACCGGCCTTGCAGCACGCCATCGGTGCCATTTTCTTCTCGAATGTCGCCAGAAGCCGGCACACCGGTAAAGGAACACGCAACAATGTGGATCCCTTATGCAAGCGGGGGGTGGAAGGGGGGTGGGGGGCTTGCACCTGCGCTTGCACCTGCGCTTGCACCTGCGCCTGCGCCTGCGCGCGCGCGTGTCGTCCCAAGGCGGGGAAAGGGGGTGGTGGTGATGATGGTGCAGCGGACGGCGCGCCGCGCGAGGCGCCCCAAGCCCGCCAGCCCGCCGGCGTTTGGGGTACCAGAGCCAGCCAGCCAGCCAGCCAGCCAGCCAGCCAGACGGACGGACAGACAGACAGACAGCAGCGCATGCCTACACTAGTTAGCTCCACCCCTCCTTCAATCCCCCCCCCCCCCAGCCCCTGTCACCTCCCTCCGCCGTCAGGGGGGTGGGAGTGGGAGCCCGGCGACCAGGAAACACTAGACGCGGCGCGCTGCAGACACGCGCGCTGGCGCAGACGCGCAGCGAAGCAGCTCCTCTTGCTGCTCCTCCTTCCCCGCTATGCCATGTCCGTTCCTTGGGTGGCCTTGCAGCAGCTCTGCAGCGGAAGCGCGCGCGGGCAATGCGCGCAGAGAGGGACCACCCCTCCCCCCTCCAGGGAACGGACGGTGGGGGACCTAGGGAGGGGAGGGGTTCAACACGTCACAGTGCTGTAGCGCAACAAAAAAAAAACAATGCAGAATCTCATGGGGGCCGGGGATGGGCGGATCGCTGTTGCGAGCGGGAAAAGAAAATTAAAAAAAAAAGAAGACGTGATGCATAAGTTGACGTCTGTTGTTGTCAGAGAATGAAAGAAAGAGAGAGGGAAAAAAATGCACTCTGCCAATCCCCCCCTCCTCCCATAAAATGTATGTATGGTGTATGTATGCACCCACCCACCTCCCCACCTCCCCTCCGACCGGCCCGTCGGCCGGCCGCCTGGGGTCTGATCAGCGCGATGCCGATTGTTGTAGCTGTGTATGTACGTACCACTACTACCGCCCCGTTGTCGGACACATGCACTTCATGTGTGTGAGACAAGAGGAGAAAAGTGAACTCTCCCCGTGATATTTTTTTTTAAACTGGAGCATCGCGCGGGTCGTGCGGCTGCTGCGGCCATTGCGGCCCCTGCGACCCCTGCGGCTCCTGCGACTATCGAGATATTGTATTTGTGATCGATCCTTTTGCTGGCGACATACGCCGTGACCGGTGGATTCTATCAAATGATAGGAATCCAAAAAATAGAGGCAGGTGACGCTTTGCTGGCATCGACTGTTTTGGTTATGGCGTGTAGTAGAAGACGATCTGGCGGAGACTTCAGAATCATGTGCCGCCATGATCAACATTAGATGGGCGACCAATTGGAGGCGGCAAGGCTAGCCAGGCGCAAGAATGTGACACTCGATAGCAATTGAAAGTTGCAGATTTGGATGAAACGGTGAAGCATTTGTTTCCAAGCGCCCGGTATCATCTGGTACCGACGCTGTCTCCGAGTAACCCGCCAAAAAAGCAAAAGGTTAGGGAGAGTGTGAGGTATCTAAAACTATGTAGTAATAATGTGGAACCCTTTTTTTCTTTTCCATCTGCCAGCACGTTGAACCGGGGCAAAACGCCAGCGTTGCCCAATCCTGCTTGCGCCTTCGTCTACGCTGAAACCCTGAGAGATGAACCAACAGCCACATGGGCTGGAACCAGGAGATTATATTAAAGACGAACACCTGAAATGTGATGATGCTGATGATATGACCGCCATCTATAAAAAAAACAAACAATGCCACGCTTTTTTGATACGAAAAGAAAATGTCCGGAAATGAAAGTGGAGCAACTCGTGCTACCAAGTCGATGACTCGACGACCACCCATCCGCTTCCCCGTCTGCAGGCCGCAATCACCCTAAGCGACCGGCCTGGCGCGACGCAGATCAAGAATAGGTGGGTCGCATTGTTGATGCCGTGCTACTGGGCGGTGCTTGCATCGCACTGAAGGCAAACAATTGTTTCAGGCTTCCCTGACTCGGCGACGTCGCGTCAGGGACCTTCTTCTGAAACAGTTCCATCTCACCCTCAGCGAGCCCGGTCGACATCTTGCAACTCGGCCCGCTTTTGACTGACCATTGAGTCAGACTCGAAGGGGCAGTCGTGGGGTGCGCGGCCGAAAAGGGGTTGACGAGGTCGACGGAACGGGTGCCGTAAGAGGACCCGTGAGGGTTCCGTCTGGGCAGAGGCCGACTTGCGGGCGTGTACGGGATCGACGTGCTGGTGGAGCTGGTCGGCGTATGCGACAGTGATGGCGCTGTACTTGTTGTCGACGCCACTGTTGATGTGGAGGACCGCTTGGACCTCTGCGCCGTAACGTCTGTCGACGAGAATATTCTCAAGTAACGAGTTGCTTCCGACTCCTTTGGCTTCTCCTGGGCCCACTCGGGGGTATCGTCGTCCGAGACATCAGAGTAACCGTACGAGAGGCGTTTTGAGGGAATGGCAGTGGGCGAGCGGGGAGGAACAATGTCGCGGGAAGGGGAGAAGTCCTCGCCCGAGTAGAGCGAGTATGGCGTCGGGGGAGGCGAAGGCTCAAAGGTGATGGTCTTGGTGTTGTCCTTCTTGCGGCAGCTGCTCAGTGTTAGCGCGATGGACGGCCACGGGTAGATCTTGGACGAGACTAACCTCTCGGAGCAGTAGAGTATCGAGTTGTTCGGGACAATGATTTGCTTCTCGCACACAGTGCTACGGGAATTCGAGTCAGCATTGCGTCACGGGCGCCAAGGGCGGGACGGGAGCGGCAGCTTACCAGAAGTTCAAGAAGCTGGCGGCCATGGGGTCGTCCTCGGGCTCTTCGTCCTTGCGCGGGGCGACCTGGGGGACCTTGGACTGCGACTTGCTGTGACGCTTGAGCAAGGCAGGTCTCGAGACGCGCGGGTGGGACTGCGAGGCCCTTTTAGAGTGCGAGGGATTGCGATGTTGCGGGTGTTGGGTCGCCATGTGGGCGGTGTGTGGTGTGCTTATGGCTCAGGACTCTTGCAGGACCGGTCGTATTGGTCGAGCAGCTAGGTGTCGCGTGCACCGCTGTTGCAAAAAGTAGAACAGGCAGAGCTGTTGCGGGCTGGGCGTCGGGCAGTGACACAAAGATAGAGGCGGGCCACAGATAGGGATATCTTTGGGCGGCTTTGTTTGCTTATCGCGGATGCGAGCGCAATGACGCTAGCCGGAGCCAGGGACGGACGCCTGCGGCCAATGTCAGTATTATTGCCCGGGCACCAGCGCGGCTGCCAGCCACTGCGGCCGTGGCGGCCACGGCGGCCACGGCGGCTGGCGGCGCTGCTGCTGCTCGCAACGGGAGGCTTACTGCGTGCTGGCTGCTGTCACGGCGGCGAAGTACCACGGGTGCTGCGATGCGTGTCGATCCGGACTTCAGCAGCGGTCGCTAAGCGGCTCCACCGAGGGGCACTGTGCGCGCGGCTAGAAGCGGGTAGTGCGGCGTGCGATTGCGGCGCGCCTGGTGAGTCGTCCAGCACGGTGCTCGGCTGGGCGTCGAAGGGCGGGAGATGCGAAGGCGGTGGCTGAGGGCTGGGAGCTGATGGCTGTGCCGTGTGAGAGTCGTGATGGCGCGAGGGGGGCGCTTCTCATATACTCTCCGAGGTAACCGGTCAACGCGCGGACCGGCGCTGGACAAAGGTCGAGAGCGATATTCCTCACCAAGCACATCATCCCGCCGAGTCGCCCGCTACAGATCCACTAGCAGTCACCCCACGCTTAGAGCGGATTCTCCACATCGCAGGCCCAAAACCTCTTTCACCGGACCATGCCAGCCTGTCAGCGCTCCGAGTCCCAGACAGCTGCCAGCGCTGCATGGCGGACATCCCGTCCCGCTGCCGCCCCCCCCCCCCCCTGGCCCCCCGTCGTCCAGTGGGCTGCTTCAGACGCGCATGCCGCGAATCACGCCTGCCTAGGCCCTGAGCACCCACCCGGATCGTCGCCGCCGTCCTCTCCGCGCCCTGCACCGGGAGAACATGCGCCGTCCGCATCCACCCACATGATAGGACACCACCTCGAGCGCTGTGATCCCACCGTGTGTGCGTGCACCGCCCTTCGGCTCCGGCCCACCGATGTGCGCGCTCTAGAACTTCCGCAACGTCGCGCGCGCGAACAGGCAGTTTAGCCGACCGTGCGTGCCCGCAAGCCTGTTATTCGCAGCCAGGCTTCCGCTCGAGCGGCTTCCGCGGCGGAGTGGGTACGCCTGTGAAGAGACGCTCGATCTGGAGTTTCACTTATGTCAGGGATGGAGGGGTCCGCCGACCTGACCGGTTGCTGCGGGGTGCGTGTTCCAGGAACAACCTTCTGGGAACCGTGGTGTCCGCTGCAGGAATTATTCTGCTGCCTGCACGCCTGCAGCGGCAGAGCTCTCATGCGCCCCCGGCACCTGATTGCGAGAGCGGCCCGATTCGAATTTTCAAAGGCCGTGGGTCGAACCGCCAGGGACACGTGCGGATGACTCCGCAAGACACGTCCCGGTGAACCCTCCTGCTGCTGGGCCGTTGTTCGAGAACGGTCACCACAGCTCACGGCAGCTCTCATTAGGTCGGCACGACGTCAGCCCCACGATCAAGTCGTCAGCGCCGGAAACCGAGCACATTGGCCCGTTCAATCGCCCTACGGCTTCTGCTGCTATTTTTTCCGCCAGGCCCGCCTTCTAGACGCATGCTCGGACCCGCTTCCGCAGCCCGCCAGGCTCAATGACGACGCTCACAAAGGCTACCACCGCCTCCAACGCATTGTCGGCGTCATTGGGCAGCGGATGGACCGGAGTCCCCAGCTCTGGATACCTGCACGATTCGGATAGGCGTCGACTTTGGGTAGAACGGCCCGTTCTGGTCGTCGCCAGGTGGCGGTGCAAAGTCGATGTCCCTAACGCTCAACCGGTGCCGCCCTGAAACCGTCATCATAAGCTAATCGTCCGGGGGTGGAGCCAATGTGGTTCGCCGTAGGTGGCTGGTGTGCAAGGAGGACGTACGACAAGCCACATCAAATGCCTCAAAGGTCTGCTCGTTACGAATCGTGGCAGCGATCAGAATCTGCAGCGATGGCTGGTGCCGCAACAAGTCAGCAAGTGTGGACACCAGAGCCGGGATGACGGATTTGTCGTAAGTCTGCATGTGTCGACGTAAGTTAGTAATGTGCTCTCACAATCGTGGCTCTGGTTCCGGCTTACGACGTCCGCCCCAATGACAACGTCATATTCATCTTTTGAGCCCTCGTAGTAAAGGCTCTCTTCGAGGGTCCAGCTCCGACCCCACCTCAGCACTATTGAGTCCGTGCCCCCTTGAGCATCGAGACCGTTGAGAAACAGGTTCGTTTTGATGCTATCCACAACACCCTCGTCTCCATCGGTTGCTGTGGCCTTCGTGGCTTGCAGGTGCTTCGTGCACAGGATGGAAAGCAGACCGGTGCCAGCTCCTAATTCGAGCACTCTCTTGCCTCGGACCCACTGGCGGCCGGTCTCACTGGCCAGATAGGCGCCTAGGTGCAGCGCAGCCTCCCACGTGCGAAGTCCAGTGGTTCCGGAAGAAGAGATGACAGCGCGAGACTCAAGGAGGGTGACTGCACAGTCATTGCCAAAGCTGTAAGTCACGTACGACTTTGCCTGGGCGGATGCCATTTCAGACGGAAGGTTGGAGCCTAGGAGAAGAGACAGAGAGGACATGAGATCGTCTGATAATTCCTGCACGGCCGGTAAAGCACATGAATTAGTACGTACGAGACATCCAAGAACGGTCTACGAAGAACAAGTGTCTACTGCAATTCTGACGCATCGCGGAGAAAGATGCGTTGGGAGCGAGCTGGGCGCAACAGCTGTCTATTGGTCTCTGCATGTGCACCGGCCCAGTGTCGTACGGCACCATGGTATCCGTGAGCGCGCGCGCGGTTGCTCGGAACCATTGCGCTGGACCGACGGGATGATTGTTGTTGAGGGAACATGATGGAAAGGGGCATTATTGCTCGCCAGTGCACTTCGCCTTGTGGTGCGCAGCACGGCGAGATTGAAGGAAAAGATAAAGGGAGAAAAGGGAGACTGGAGGTTGGACGTGGCGGAAAGGGGGAGAACTGGGCTTGCATACATCCTCCTCGGGATTGTCGACAGCTTTCTCAATGGTGGAAATGACCCGCTTGAGAAC
The DNA here is from genome assembly GCF_001883845.1 of Diplodia corticola. Lineage (NCBI taxonomy): Eukaryota > Fungi > Ascomycota > Dothideomycetes > Botryosphaeriales > Botryosphaeriaceae > Diplodia > Diplodia corticola. Next base: position 179,151 of record NW_017971499.1, read on the forward strand.
GCGCATGTGGTACCTTTCCGGCGGCGGGAACTGAATAGAGTCCCTGTCGAACATTTCCGCGAAGAGCCATGCCTGGACGTCGGGCCTCTTGAGGAGCTGCGCCTCGGGCCAGCGCAATTGCGCCAGATCGAGGAGCTGGAAATATTGGGCGCGAAAGACGTCCAAGGCCTGCATCTCACCTGGAGCGAGTTTCATGGCGGCGAGCGTGCCGGACCGGGTGAGCGTGCAGGTGCAGGCGGGCCATGGCAGCAGCAGTCGGAATGTTTGAAGTTCGCGCGGTGCGGCGTTTAGCGAGTCTTGGCGCGACGCCGCACACCACGATGCTCAGTTTTGATCTTTTGCGAATCTTCGCATCACCGACGACGACCGGCAACTTGCTGCGACAACCCACACACATCCCCAGGATCACGCCGCAGGACCTTTGAGCCCCTCTCAGTACGTCGACCTACACCACCTGCTCCTGCATTTCCCCCCGCCTTGCGCATCTTCCAGTGCCGGTCTGACCTTCAGCACAGCCCGTCCCGGTCCCCTCGATCCTTTCGTCAAGATGTCCGACTCGCAAGTTACTCTGCGCACGCGCAAGTTCATCCGCAACCCTCTCCTCGGCCGCAAGCAGATGGTTGTGTAAGTTTCCGATGAACGCCGACCGAATCCGCCACAGCACGTCTAACAGCGTCCTCCAGGGATGTCCTCCACCCCAACCGCCCCAACGTCTCCAAGGATGAGCTCCGCGAGAAGCTTGCTCAGCTCTACAAGGCCAGCAAGGACCAGGTCAACTGCTTCGGCTTCAGGACCCAGTACGGTGGCGGCAAGAGCACCGGCTTCGCTCTCATCTACGACTCCAACGAGTCCATGAAGAAGTTCGAGCCCCACTACAGGCTGGTCCGCGTCGGCATGGCCAGCAAGATCGAGAAGGCCAGCAGGCAGCAGCGTACGTACAGCCGGGTTGGGCGGGCGCGCGCACGGCGTCGTCCCGGCCGGATTGCAGAAGGACACATGCTGACGGATATCGGCGTACAGGCAAGCAGCGCAAGAACAGGTCCAAGGAGTTCCGGGGTACTGCCAAGACCAAGGGCGCCAAGAAGGACAAGAAATAAGCGGATCGCGGTTGACGGGGTCGTGGGCGAAAACGGATTATTTGCATCACGGTCATGGCGGGACGATGGCTGCAAGAGGCTTCGTGTACATGGCTACACGTTTGAACCTCGCGCGGCTTGGGAAAAAACTAGGCGTTTGCTTTGTCTGCTGACCCAACATGGCATAGCATACCAATGGATTCTCATTCACGGTTACGAATCTTATCCATGCCCCCGGCCTTGAATCAATGTGCGGTTTCGCCACATCGAACCTCCAGTGTTGGAAGATATTGCAGGATCAGGATGACAGGGTTTCAGACAAGCAAAGCCCAGTATTTGCATATTCGTCGCATGCTCCAGCTGTTTTTGCACGACTCCACCGTTTGATTGCGCAGCAGGACTCCTATCAATGAGCCCAGCATTCTGGCCGTTTTGCCCGCCAATCGGCGTCCTGATTGTACAAACATGTACTCCCTATGAGCAATCAATACCCTTTTTTTTTTCATTCTCGCGCATGCAAATCAGGGGGCGATCTAAGAATTCATGAATGAGTCGGCGCGTATTGACTATGGGGTTTGGATCCATTATCCGGGTATTTGTGCATGCCATATTGGCTATTTGAGGCTCCGGTAATCGTGAAACGTGAACAGATAGTGGACCAACCATGATGGCAAGTGTTCGAACTCCGTATGAGGCCCTGACTGTGCCACAGTAGCAGTTGTACTCTCACCCTCGAACCTACTCGCTGCCCAGAAGCATCAAGCGTTTCTAGCCCGCGACTTGACACCCCCTGCGCTAGCCTTGCGCTGTCTGAATTGAGATCATCTCCGCCTTCTACTTATCGCTCGCTTTGGGTGCCCAACAATGGGTCTTTAAATAGAAATCGTGAAATCAATAGGGCGGAGCGGACATAGTCAAGGGATTTGCGCAATTGTCGCAGATAGCCGGCACGCCGTCTGACCATCCTTCCAAGCTTGCAGCACTGCAAGACTTAGGGACTTGGGCTGTATGGCGGGCTATGGCCCAGTCATGATTCAGCATCAACAATCTGCAGCTGGAGCATCACGAAAGCACCTACCATGCAAGAGGGTGTCAAAGCTTCTAGTACAGGTATGAAGACGAAATTCTGGACAGGGACCCACGGTGAAGAAGTCGGGTGTCTTGCGCATACCTGTGCATATCGTTTAGAAGAGTCAGCGATGATCTCTTGTGGATGCACCGACGCAATCGCATGGGTGCTGCGTTGGACTGGTTGCAGAGATGGGCAGGCAGGCACCCTCGGATTGCGGATAGACGGGCAGCGCCACGCTAGGGCGAGCCGGCACCCAAACAGACGTCACCTCTCCAGCCCCATTCCCAAGGCTCTCTCGCTCAACATCGCAGCTCTGCAGATCGCGCACTCTCTCCACAACCCGCCTGCACCGCGCCCACGCGTCTGCCCGAACGTCGCGATCTAGTGCGCCTGAAGACTCTCCAGCTTTTCCGTCTGCCCAGCCCCGCGCAGCGATCCGCCATGTGGGACGACGAGGATAACAACCCGTACGGCTCGTTTGAGCGCCACGATGCCTCGCCCTCGCAAGTCGGCCATTTTGGCTCCCCCGGCGGATGTACGCCAACTCTTCTGCCCCCGCGATGCCTGTTCCTGTTGTCCTAACGCGATGCTCCAGTTCGCCCGATGACCCCGCCGTCTGAGGCGTCGTCCCCGCCCTTCGGCTCGCCAGAATACATTACCCACCGTAGAGACCTCAGCGATGTTGAGTACGACGACGAACCCCAGGAGCCTCAGCGCATCGAGCCAAAGAAGGGCGGTTACGACAGCCGCATTGAGCAAATCCTCTATGAGAACCCGCAGTTGCCTATTCTTATCACCGATGCTGGCAAGAGTGCGGAAGGCGGGGGCAAATACATTGTCTACGCCATTAGGACCGGAGTAGGTGCGCCTGCATCCGCGCATGCTCGCGTAATACTGAAGTCAGCTGTGTAGGATCTAGAGGTCCGCCGGAGGTACTCTGAGTTCGCGTCTCTGCGCAACGTGCTCGTCAACCTACACCCAACCCTTGTTATCCCTCCAATTCCGGAAAAGCACACCACTGCCGACTATGTAGCGAAGCCGATGAAGGCGAAAGAGGATGTTGGGATTATAGAGCTGCGCAAGCGTATGCTCGCTGTTTTCCTTAACCGGTGCAGGAGGATGCAGGAAGTCCGCGAAGATGGTGTCTGGTGGAGATTTCTGGACCCCAACGTCAGCTGGGTATGCGGACTTGATGAGCTCTGAAACTTCTTGTGTACTGCTACTGACTATGGATAGAGCGAGGTCCTCCACTCTCACCCGGTAGCATCGCTCCCATCGAACAAGCTCAAGGCACCCCCGCTCGACGCCGCCAACCCGACCCCGGGCCACCACTACCTTCCTATACCATCAGCTTCGGCAAAGCTCAGGTCTAGCAGCGGGAGTGCCTCGTCGGGAACGCCGAATTCGCCGCCCCTACACCAGTCGCAGCCTTCTACTGCGGCGCACACGATACCAGGACCGCAGATTTTTGGCCGTTTTCCTCCCACGTCACAAAACCTGTCTGAAGAAGAGCTCGACCCCTACTTTGTCAATTTCGAAGCTTCCTCTAAGGAATTGGAGGCACTTCTGCAAGGAAGTATGGAGAAAGTGAATCGCCGGGCACTCGCTCATCTCAACTCGTGGGGAAGCGATATGGCGGAATTAGGAGCACGATACAACGCCTTCGCATTGAATGAACAGTCACGTACGCTGTCGCAGGCCATTGAGAAGATGGGCCAGGCTGTCGACTCGACCTATATCCAGACTGGTGAACTGTCGTCTGCGTTGAGTGCAGGCTTTGCGGAGCCAATGAGGGAGAGTGCCCAGTTTGCCGGCATCGTCCGCGACGTACTTAGATACCGCATCCTCAAGCGCGTGCAAGAAGAGATGACTAAGGAGGAGCTGGACAGGAAGAGGCATCTGCTTCAGTCACTGGAGCAGAGCGAGGCTGAAGCTAAAAGGATAGAACAGTACCTCAACCAGACCGGGGGCCCGCCGCCGAGGAGATCCAACTCTGCTGCATCCCAGCGTAGCAACAGCGATCCCCCGCGCCCTGAAGAAGACGCAGCATCTATTGACTCCGACTTCCCGCCTACTCATGGCGAATCCCACTCGCCCCCGTCAGCCGCACAAGGCCAGCCTCATCGGTCTGAGCCATCATCTCCGGTGCACAAGAAGACGCCCAGCGGAAACTTTGTAACGTCGAAGATCTTCGGTCGGGTCAGCCATGCTTTCCACGGTATCGTGGATGTCGACCCGGAAAGAACACGTAGGGACCAGATTGGCAAGACGAGGGAGAGCATTACTCAGGTGATGACAGTGATCCAAGCCCTTTTTAACTGCCGGCTAACCCTCACGTAGCTTGAACAAGCATTGGAAGTTGCGGAGAAGGACGTCAAGGATGCCAGCGTAGGCGTGTTGAAGGATCTCAAGAGATTCCAGTCTGAGAAGGAAGAGGACTTGAGGCGTTATATGGTGAGGTCCTTTCTCGGAAGCTGCGCTCTACGCAATACTAACAGAGTCAGATCGCCTTCGCTAAGTGCCACATTGAATGGGCAAAGAGGAACCAAGCCTCGTGGGAAGAGGCCAAGGCGGAGATTCAAAATATTCAGGCAGCTCCTACGGAGTGATTGTGACGATACCAGCTTTGCTTTTGAGGATGCGTGGGCGTTTTATTGTACGGTATGCAGTAGTAGAAAGTAATGGGTAATGCCATTTCGCGCATGCAGAAGAAAGAGCCACTGCTTCCACACAAGCATCCATCGAACGTACTACTTACTACTCTACACCGAGAAAAGCCCTGACCCGCCGAGTAGACCTTCCAACCGCTTAGCAATCCCCGTACTTACTCCGCAGACATACCGCCCTGCTCGACCCTACCTCTTTCAAGCCCGCTCACCAACCTCTCGCGCAGAGACCTGATGCCCACCACCCTTGCCATTGCCCTCGTCCCGGCCCATGACCTGGTGCCGATTCTCCTCGTCATCCAGAATCTCAACCGTGCCATACGGGGTACTCCTCCTACCACCACCACGAGGCCTCTCCGCCGCACCCGCACCCGCACCCGCACCAACCAGCGCCGTCTCCCCATCCCCGTCCCCATCCCCATCCCGCCCGTCCCGCCCGCTCTCCCCCCGCCACCGCGGCACAACCCTCTCACGCCTCGCGTCCACCCACCGACGCCAAGGCGCATACAACACGACGGCCATGACGCCACAAACGACAAACGACGCGCACACGGCGCCGCCGACGATCTCTCCCGCGTCGCCCGCCCGCGCCACGCCCTCCCAGAAGCGACCCTCGGGGTTGCCGACCCCGACCGCCAGCGCCAGCGCCAGCAGCTGCAGCGTGCCGACGCCGAGCGCGACGGCGACGGTGAGGCCGGTCAGGGCGACGCCGTAGTAGAGGGTGGCGATGCGGTCGTTTTCGTTTTCGTTGTTGTTGGCGGACGTGTAGAGCGCGAGCATGAGGGCGCCGTCGGCCGTGTCGAGCAGGCACATGCCGGCGGTGAAGAGGAGCGGGAAGACGAGGATGAGCCAGAGGGAGGCGCCGCGGGCGGCCTGGATGGAGGAGATGCCGAGGAGGGCGATTTCCGAGGAGGTGTCGAAGCCGAGGCCGAAGAGGAGGCCGAGGGGGTACATTTTCCAGGGGCTGTTGTGGTGGTCGAGGGTGGTGGGGGTCAGGTTGTGGGTTTGCTTTGTTTTGTTTGCGTTGGGGTGTGGGGAGGGGAGTGTTGGTGGTGGTGGTGGTGGGAGAGGAGAGCGGTAGGGAGGGAGGGAGGGAGGATGACGCACCGGTCGATCATTCTGAACATGCCCTTGAAGACGTTGAAGAGGCATCCGGCTCCCTGGATCTTGAAGTCCTCTTCTACCTCATCGCTGGGGTGGGTGGCGATCAGCGCGTTCAGCTGCTTTATCATTCGGTACAGGATGTAGGCGTTCATGATGCCCAGCAGGATCAGAAAGGCGGCCGACACGGAGGTGCCGATGATGCCGCCGACGTGGGAGAACCTGTCGAACTTGTCGGAGACGGCGGAGGCCGTGGCGGCGACGACGATGGAGGTGACTATGACGATCCTGGAAAGATGGGGTTAGGACGTGTGTGTCTGGAGAGAGAGGGGGGCAAACGAGGTGAGATATACGTTGAGTGCCCCAGGGAGAAGAACATGCCAACCGTCACCGGCCTCTGGCCTGCAGCAATGAGACGACGGGTCATGAGGTCGATGGCCTATGTGCTCGCTTTAGTACTCAGATCTATCCTCCAGCATGGGGCAGACGAACAGAAATATGGTCTGCATCCAAGGCATGACGCAGGCCAAGAGTGTAGGAGAGAATGGCCGTGGAAATGAGCGCCCTAGCATGAGCGTCAGACAAGTTTCATCTCTCTCCTCTGATAGATGGCAGTACTGACGGATGAAAATGCTGCAGTTCCAAGGTCAGCATCTGTTACTGGTGGTTTTCTTTCTATCCTTTTGTTATCTTGCGGGATGTGAGGTGCTGCTTACGAGAACGATGCCGACAGCCACCCAGGCGGCGGCGTTGACCATGGCTATCACAATGATTATGGCAAGTGCAGAGAAGGGTAGCCGACGCAGGTATGGCACGCGGCCATGGTACATTTCAGCCTTCTTCGATACATTTCCCAGAAACGTAACCTTGTCCTCGGCTACAACTCTGTTCCCGGCGGAAGGCATGTTTTGGGGCAGGTCAGCCATCACGTCCGACGGAAGAGAAAGTGAGTGAGGACCAGATGAGCCAGCGAGCGGGCGGGCAGGAAAAAGAAGAGGCGAGAGCACTCTGTGCCGTCGGCAGTGACCGATGGCGGGTGGAGTCTTTTTTTTGTCTGCTATCACTGGCTGGAAACATGCTCATCCCAGCGCTTGGGCCAAGGTGGGGTAAGGAAGCCGCTAACGACCTCTTATCAGTCCCATCCTGGTTAAAGCCAGGTAATATATGGATGTCACGGGGAGTTCATATTGGTCCTTCTGCATTCTTCTCTGGCCGTACCTGTCGCTACTGCCATTTACTAAAGCACAAACTAGCGTTCGTTCCTCCGAATCCAAACGAATTCGACAAAGCAACCGCGATTTCCCGTTTCTGTGCCTCCTTTGGAACGTAGTTGCAGTCAAACTCTTCAGGTGGATCCCCGGCCGTTTCCAAATTCAGCGTTGGCGGAAGAATTCCCTGCGAGCATGGTCAGTCAATGAGCCTTTTCTCCCTGGGACCAGACGTACGTGGTGAATGGCAAGAATCGTGAAAATTGCCTCGACAGACCCGGCAGCGCCGAGGAGATGGCCTATGGCCCCCTTCGTGCTGCTGACGTTGATATCTGCCGCTTTTGGCCGACCTTGCTCCCCCAAGAGAAGAGATTTTATGGCGAGGTTCTCCGCCGCATCGCCCAGAACCGTCGATGTTGCATGTGCATTTACATAATCAACGGCGCTCGGCGGTAGCTTCGCATGCTTCAAAGCTCGCTTCATTGCTAGAAGCGGACCGCTTCCGTCCTCTCGAGGAGCAGTCATGTGATGGGCATCCGCCGAAAGACCGTATCCTTTCAGCTCTGCATAGATTCTAGCTCTCCGAGCTTGCGCGTGCTCGAGTTCCTGTTGACGTATTAGCGCGATGCATACTCCAAAAGACTGCCTATGCTAACGAACCTCGAGAACAAGCACACCGGCACCCTCGCCAATCACGAAGCCAGCCCTGTCTTTGTCGAATGGTCTAGAGGCAAGATGAGGCGCGTCGTTCCAATCCGTCGCAAGGCTCCTGGCACGAGCAAAACCTGCAATGGCTAGAGGGTGAATGCAGGACTCTGCGCCGCCAGCGACCATGACATCTGCATCACCATACGAAATGAAGCGAGCTGCATCCCCAATTGCATGGGCGCCAGTGGTGCAAGCTGTTGTTGCTGCGTGGTTCGGGCCCTTCAGCCCAAAGCGCATAGAGATGTGGCCTGCAGCGAGATTGATGAGGAGGCGAGGCACAAATAACGGCGAGACTTTTCGGTAGCCGCCTTTCTCATACGCGATGGATGTCTCATATACATCGTCGAAGCTTCCGATGCCGGAGCCGATGTAGACACCCTATTCATGTCAGCCAGACGTCTTTACGTCAGCGCAAGCAGAGACGGACGGTAGCCTCCAGGTCTTCCTCTTTCTTCGGGTGCCACGCAGCATCCTCGAGCGCCTCTTGCGAGGCGGCCATGGCGTACTGGGCAAAGAGAGCCATTTTGCGCTCATCCTGCATGGGTCAGCAAAGATGTCGTGCACTTGGCGGCTGGTGTGTCTTACACCGGGTTGAAGCCATTCTTTCGCCATCCACCCTCCGTCTTCCTTGGGCCCGGATGGGACGAGGGCGGCAACCTGGCTTGGTAGCGCAGCAAATTGAGGGCTACGGTCCCTGACCGAGACCACGCCACAGTGGCCGTCGATGAGGCGCGACCATGTTCTGCGGATGCCTGCGGGGCCATGTGTCAGCCCACGAGCGGAGCGACCACGTGGGTAAAGCTCTCACCAACGCCCAGCGGCGTGACCGCACCTAGACCGGTGACTACCACTCTTCGCATGGCATGGTTTTGATGATCGGTTGATGCTCTAGAAACGGGAAAGTTGACGCGGTTGGAAATCAAAGACGGTCCGAGGCGCGTGGACCATCGGCAACAACTTTTCTCGCTTGCGCCCACACTCCACACCAGAACAGAAGCTGCAAACGTGGCGGGCTCATCGTCCCCCATCATGGAAGCCTTTTAGGGCGCCACGCTCCGGTCTTTCCTCACTTGCGCATTCTGTGTGTTCTCAGGTTTCATGCTATTCCACAGCCTCCTGTATTTCCGGTAACGAACTCGACCAGGATTTTGGGATGGAAAACTTACGTGGTAGCTACTTCAGTGCACGCCTTGCGCACGTATTTTCTATGTAGTCACCGACATGCCTCACAAACCGAGAATCCTTGAGTCTCCTACTCAAAGCGAGTCTGTCCGTTGTGTTCCAATTTATCTGGCTCTTAGGATCTCAACAATGTGGCCCAGGCATTGGCCGACTGATGAGTGCCATCAAGGTGCTCACTACGGACTCCCCTCAGGTGGACATGACTCTGAATCACGATGACGGTGCCCCCCCAAAAGCCGCAGGAACCAGCCGCAGGTTTCCTAGTCTGTTCGAGCCGTTCCCCAGGGCTCTGATTGGCTTGGTCATCGCACTTGCTGAAACCGTGCTGTTGATTTCAGGGTCTCTGGCCACACAACCATCAAGGTATTCAAGATGGCCAGGTCGACCTTATATTGCCCCAACCCATGCAAGTAAGAATATTTCAGCTTCTTCACCTTTATTCGGCTCCTTCAGCGTGCCCGTCTTCAGTCTTTCCATTCCTTACCAACAACATGGACAGCCCAACAAGAGAGAACAGCATCTTTGTTCACGATGTGATCATAATAGGCGCTGGCCCCTGCGGCCTCGCAGTTGCTGCTCGTCTATGCGAGCACACTCCCTCTGCAATCTTCACTGACGAGGAGCACCAGCGCTACCATTGGATTCGGAAGCACGGCGCAAGCATGAGCATCAAGAACTGGAAGAACGGCCAGGTCACGCAGGCTGCTCCCCGACTCGGGCGACGATACTCCACCTTGGTGCTTGATGGGTCCGGCGACCAATGGCTGAGCCGGTGGAACAGGTTGTTCAAAACCTTCGAGATCACAAACTTGCGCAGTCCCATGTTCTGGCATGTCGACCCCTGCGACAGAGATGGATTGCTGGCATACACTTACGAACAGCGCCGGGAGAATGAGCTCATCGAGATCAGAGAGTGCGTGGGCAAGGAGGTTAGCAAACACCTCAGGAAGAAGAGGACCAAGTCTCGCAAGTATGACCGTCAGATCACAGCGCAAAACACACATGCTAATGCCCCTCAGAGCCCACTCCGAAGTCGAAGTTGATGAACGTGATCGCAAAGACTACTTCAGACCTTCGCGCCTTCTATTTGCCGAGCACTGCGAATGCATAGCCGATCGGTACGGCCTTCGCGATGGTCTGATCAAGCAGGAGCAAGTCCAGGATATTGAGTACGGCTGCGTTCGCGACGTCTCAGACGTGGACAAGATTTTCACGCTTCGCACGAACAATGGGGCGTACCATGCCAGGACAGTCGTTCTTGCAGTGGGGCCTGCCAATGCCCCGAGCCTCCCGAACATCGACCCTAAGCAGGGCTGCCCGCAGATGTGCCACGCCATGCAGATCCAGCAGTTCCCCGACCCTATTGTCTCAGCCAAGTTGAAGGCCAAGAAAGAGACCAATGTGTTGGTCGTTGGTGGGGGCCTGACCTCCGCTCAGGTTTCAGACATGGCGGTTCGAAAGGGTGTCACAAAAGTGTGGCATTTGATGCGAAGTGGATGCAAGGTTAAGCCGTTCGACGTGGACTTGGCCTGGATGGGAAAGTTCAGGAACATTGAACAAGCAATCTTCTGGTCTGCAGACACAGATGAGGGTCAGTTGCCTTTCCACGGTCGGATTCGTGGCCCTTGATACTAACTTTTGATCCAGAACGTCTTGAGCAGATCAAAGCGGCTCGCGGAGGAGGCAGCATCACGCCGCCGTTCCACAAGATTCTCAAACAGCACATGGCTCGCGGGCGTGTCGCGCTTCACACACATACAGTGATCAAGAGCAAGTCGTATGATGCTTCGACTCAGACATGGATGGTCAATACGGACCCTCCGATTCCTGAACTCCCACCGATCGACTACATTTACTTCTCCACAGGCATCCAGACAGACTTCCAAACCCTACCCTGCCTTCAGTCGATGAACAGGGACTATCCTATCCACGGGCATGGAGGATTACCGTGCCTGAATGATGACCTCATGTGGAAGGATGACGTGCCGCTGTTCGTCACTGGCAGGTTGGCTGGCCTGCGACTCGGCCCGGCTGCAGGCAACCTTGGGGGAGCTCGCACCGGAGCAGAGAGGATTGCCTGGAGTATTGAGGATGTGCTGGCGAAGAGTCGTGAGGTTGTGGAGGAGAATGATGAGGATTTCGACTATGTCACCGCGCGAGGCAACCGGTACACCAGCTTGAGCGCTGTGGACATCGACGAGTAGCTGATCGGAATCGGGGATCTCTGCACAACAAAAATTCAGGCGGACTGGAGCTTCAGACAGGACGCTTTAAATAGCTGGTAAAACAACCAATTTTTGCAATCATTGTTGTGCTTTGGTTGAAAGCCAATGCGGCTACCATAATGGTGAAGTCATTGATCGTAGACGGTGGCCCAAGCTTTCCCAATCCACGAGTCGGGGCCATCAAAAAGTAAGCGGCGCGCGCTCTACGCCTGTACATACATCCCACCTGCAGCCTGCCCGCCACTCCACACTCTCGTCTTTTTCGTCTTCCCTTCAAACCACCCGCCAATGGCTTCCTCATTCGCCTGCAGGGCCTGCAAACGGGCCCTGCAACACCACGCCTCCAGCTTCAGTCAGGTAAAGAAAGAAAAAAACCCATAACCACCATCCATTGCTCCAAGAACGCCCCGTCCTAAACAACAGCCTCCTACCTCACAGGCAACCACTCGCCGAAGCACCGCACCCGTCTCCTCATCCCCCCTCCTCCGCCGCCGCGACTTCTCCTCCGCCCCGCGCGCCACCGCCGCCGCGCAGCAGCAGCAGCCGCCGCCCACCTTCCCCGCCGAACCCGCCGCCGCATCGCCCAAACCCGCGCCCGAAACCGACGACGAACCAATCCGCGCACAGCAGGCGCAGCGCGCGACGCCGGGCGACGCGTACGCCAGCGCGTCGGCGGGCGGGCCGTCGCACGCGGACATGAGCCGGGCCATCGCGCAGGGCTTGCGCCGGCGCGCCGGCGGCAGCACCGAGACGTACGTCGCGTACGGCGGGACGGAGATGCTGTTCCGCGCGTGCGCGCGGCAGGCCGAGTACCGCGTCGACAAGGACGCCGAGGGCGAGGCGCCCAAGACGGCGAAGGGGGAGGATTTGGGTGTGGGTGTGGGCGGGAGTTGGTGGTATGAAGGTGAGTTAGTGAGCGAGGATGGATGGATGGGGAATTGTGATTTGCTCTGCTCTGCTCTGTTCTGCTCTGCTTTGCTCTACCCTCCCTTTTGGGAAAATTGGTTGGGTGAGAGGGGGCGGAGGGAGCGGGAGGGTGGATTGAGGAGATGAATGAGTGCTGATGCGTAGTCCGGGTTTTTCGCAGGATTGGGTCTTACGCCGACTTTCAACACTTGGGCGCAGATAACGTTCCTCCACATGTATGCGTTGACGACGCGGATCAGGCAGTTCCCGAAGGAGCACGCGCCGGCGTGGCATCAGCACCTGCTCGATCACTTCTTCTACGAGGCGGAGAACAAGATGGTCATACATCACAACATGCAGGCGCGAGGCATCCGCAACAGGTACTTGCAGGACCTGTTCATCCAGTGGCGCGGCGTCATGGCGGCGTATGACGAGGCTCTGGTGAAGGGAGACGCCATGATGGCGGCGGCGCTATGGAGGAATATCTGGAAAGCGGACGAGATCAACCCTTCTGGACTCGCTACTGTGGTGAGCTACCTGCGGAGGGAGATCCAGAGGCTGGAGAACATCAGCGACGAGGACTTCACTTCTGGCCAGGTGAGCTTTGGCGGCCCCGAGCTGGAAGAAGCGCTCGTGGCGAAAGAGAGCCCTAAGATGTCGGAGCCGTTTACGTCTACGGAGGTGGAACACAAGGAGGAGCCGAAGAACTGAAAAATTGACGGATCGATGCTTGTGGAACGACTTCTCATATAATGGGTCGATAATTGGAATCTGTACAATAGCTCTTGTATCATGGATGTACTGGACATCGCGTCATGGGAAACGGCGAAAAAACTTGAGGAATACTAAATATTCGAAACTTCTCCTCTCAACTATTGGCGCAACGGTTCAAGGATGCTTCATGAGCTCTCGCTTGTGGCATTTCAGAGACGGTGTTTCACTACATTCGTTCCGTGCTACAGCTCCTTCCGTACGTAAGGTATGATGCAACATGAAGCGATGCACGGATGGGGAAGGGGTTGACTGAGCCGAGGCGCCCGCGCTCAGACGGCCAAGCGCGTCAGCTTCACGTTCACGCCGCATTGCGCGTCTTCTTATAGCCGCGGTGGGGGCTGCATTTCATATCTTCTTCAAAAGCCGCTTATTCCGCCCCCTTCGACCTCGAGTTTGCCCCGCCTTCAACCTCCGCCAATTCTACCTCGCCCACAATGTCGACGCTCCCGGAGCTCCAATACACGCCCGTCGAGGCCATTCCCTCGACCGTCAACCTCCTCCGCACCACCTTCAGCACCCAGAAGACCCGCGATGTCGAGTACAGATTGAAGCAGCTGCGCAAGCTGTATTGGGGGTAAGTGCACCCTCCACCTCCGCGACTTCCGCGCCCTTTGCTAACGCGCGCCCGGGCTGCAGGCTGAAGGACAACGAGCAGCTTATCCTTGAGGCCTGCAAGAGTGACCTGAACAAGTCCTCCTTCGAGACGTACCTGGCCGAGTACGGCTGGGTCCTGAACGACATCGTTTTCGTCCAGAACAACCTGCCGAAATGGGTCAAGGACGAGAAGGCGCCGGACATCCCTCTCGCGAACAAGCTCCTTTCGCCGCACATCAGAAAGGAGCCATTGGGCACCGTCCTGGTCATCGGGTGAGCTCCTTGAATACATTATTTCCCCGCGGCGGCTACGGCAGGATGCTGATGCGGGGTCAGCGCCTACAACTTCCCCATCCAGCTTTCCCTCGGGCCCGTCATTGGCGCCATCGCCGCCGGCTGCACCGTCGTGCTCAAGCCCAGCGAGAATGCTCCCGCCGCCGCTGCCGTCATGGAGAAGGTGATGCGCGAGTCGCTCGACTCCACCGCCTACACCACAGTCCAGGGAGGCGTTGCCGAGACGACGGCCCTGCTCGACCAAAAGTGGGATAAGATCTTCTACACGGGTGGCGTGGGCGTGGGCACCATCATCGCGAAGAAGGCGGCCGAGACGCTCACGCCCGTGACGCTGGAGCTGGGCGGCAAGAACCCGGCCATTGTCACCAAGAATGCCGATCCCAGGCTGGCCGCGCGCCGGTTGCTTTGGGCGAAGCTCCACAATGCCGGCCAGGTCTGCGTCAGCCAGAACTACATCATGGTCGACCAGGAGATCCTGCCGGCGCTGCTTGCCGAGCTGCGGACGGCGTATGACGAGTTCTTCCCGCAAGGCGCGCGCAAGAGCCCGGACTACAGCCATATCGTGAACGAGAGGCAATTCAAGAGGCTGAGGAAGATGCTCGACGAGAGCAGTGGCAAGATCCTGATGGGCGGCACTATGGATGAGTCTGACTTGTTCTTTGAGCCCACCGTTGTGCAGGTCGAGAGCCAGAACGACATCTTGATTTCCGAGGAGAGTTTCGGTCCTTTGATTCCCGTTCTACCAGTCAAGGACCTCGATGAGGCCATTAAGATTGCCAACGAGGTCCATGACACCCCGCTGGGTGTTTATCCTTTCGGTACTAAGAAGGAGACGGAGAGAGGTAAGTAAATGATCGCCTCGCCCGAGTGGACAATTCTGAGACAGGCAAAAACAGTCCTCAACGAGACCCGTTCCGGTGGTGCCTCAGTCAACGAGTAGGTTTTTCTATTTTTCTTTCCCAAAAAAGCTGTCCTTCTTGAACTGACATGCTGCTCTAGCGGTTTCTTCCACGCGTCGATCCCCACCCTCGCGTTCGGCGGTGTCGGCACCAGCGGGCAGGGCGCCTACCGTGGCCGCGCCTCGTTCGACTCCTTCACTCATCGCCGGTCCGTGACGACTACTCCCGGCTGGATGGAGTCCCTCCTCGCCGTCCGCTACCCGCCGTACACGGCTGCGAAGCAGAAGCAGTACAAGCAGATGAGCGAGCTCAAGCCCAACTTCGACCGCAACGGAAACGCGAAGACCAACTGGCTCCTCGCCCTCGCGGGCCTGGGCGCGAAAGGTAAGGGCGGAGGCCTCATGAGGTGGCTGATTGTGCTTCTTGGTAAGTGGACCTGTTTTGGCTGATGTCAATGTTGTTTTTCCTCTACAGGATAAGACTTCCGTGAGCTGACACCGAGTGTTTTTCTCACTGTGAACAGTGGCCGTTGGTATCAAGCAGTACCGTGAAAGGGCGCTCCTGTAAGGCTGTGTGAGTGAATGTGATGGGACACTCGCTGGGTATTATTCTTTTGGTGGTAGGTATTGTCGTTTCGATATCCCCATTGCGATACTGTGTAAAAAGAAATTGTACGTGGGAATGGTCGAGGATCACAGGATGGACTGTATGTATGTACATGAGACTAAGTGAAAAAAAAAAAAGATTATTCCTATAAGGCCGGAAAGCTATGTGTATAGGGCCTCTACGGGCAACACTTGGACGAATTTTGTGCTCAAAGTACTGGCCGTCTGTTAGCATCATCACATATGTAAATGCCTGCCAGCAAGGGGGTGCTGATGCCATGGCGTGTAATTCAATATTAAGGAAAGTTGCTAGAGTTTCTCAGCCTTAATTGGTTCAGTCTTGCATCATTTACTATCCTCGCAGAATGAGAGATAGACAATCAGCTTGGAGAGCGGCCAGCATGTTAAATCCTCCCGGCTGGCTAGCAAAGACAAGTCGCTCTGTCCACCACGACCACGAAACCCGAAAGTGAAGGCTTTCGCTTCCAAACATCATCGGCGAAAATGTGCGGCAGAGAAGTGTTTGAGCCACATTCTCTACGACGTTTTTATTTTATTTCATTTTATCGAGCCTCCATCCTGGTGCTGGGTTTTCCCGCCCTATCAGAAACCCCCGTGCTTGCTGCATTAATCAGCTTCAACGCAGACAGAACTCACTTGATCGGACCCCGTGTAGGGTCTGTTGTTAACAGCGTGCTTTTAAATGGGGGAGATGGCTGGACTGTGTATATTCGTGAGCCAATTCCACTATGCAGCAAGGTGGAGAGTGACAAGGACTCGATGGATACTTCGGCCGTTCGTGGTTTCTGTTTACTGCGTCTTTTACAGCTCACATAACCTGTAGTTTAAGGTGGTGAGCAGAGAATCAGAGGCCTGCGGCACCTTCGTGTAACGAACGTTGGCCGCCAGATTGCCCTGTTGTTCGCTTTCATCATAAACGACTGTTGGTGTTCATCATCATCACCATCATCATCATCATCATTTTGAGACCACGAACAAGCTCCAATACCACATTTTGGTCCGGCTCGCTGGAAGCCGATACGCCCGGAAAATCAGGTCATGCTCAGTCCAAGTTGATCTCAGAACTTTGCGGATTTTCCAAATGCCAACCTCGATGGTCAGAGGAGCAGATCAAGGCGCGCTGAGGATGAGCCGTATTTAAGGCAACGAAACAACCCATAATGCTGCTGATGGCCCACGGCGCGGAGTTGACGCCGGATATATGTTCGGTCATGTGTCGTGCTGAGCCACCGGCTGCGCGCGGATGAGCTGGTGCTTGTGCTCTCGACTCGCTCAGGCGGTAATTGGGGATCAGGGACCTTTATAACGTGTTCCATTCTTCACTTTTCTCCCTCTGACAATAAGGACTTAGAGCCTTGTGCTCACAAGGACAGATGGGCGAACTATTCCACACACTGGACTATTCTCACTGGCGTTTGTGGGAGCCGGCCGGAGCTTGCAATTGTCTGCATTCAACTGGTTGTACCTTTTGATGGGAATGAGGGAGCATGGTTCTGCCACACGTGTTGATTGTGTACTTCACCATTAGTCCTTGTTGGTGTATTGCAGCATCGAAGATCCGGCTGCGAGGAGGCCGGAGCTTAGATTTGTTGTACCGTTGCGGCTTCCCAAGTCGATATCGTCGCACTCTCTTCTTTAGTTTTTGAACCCAGAATCTTCTCTTGCCATTGAAAATTCGGTTCTCTTTGGAAACCCAGTACATATACTTGTTAAAGAAGTAAGTGCCAAATTGCTCACATGGCCCCCTTCACGGTTCCAGATATGACAAGCTTCGTAGCATATCAAGTGGCAAGGTCACTGGCAGCCCATCCTCTTTTGCAGCCACTGATGTCCCCATGTTATTTCTTTTTGTTTAACAGTCTACTTCTGCTTTACAACCCCGATTCCACTGGCACTGAGTCCGCTAGTAAATGTATCATGGCATATATCCATATGAGCAGTGTTGGTCAATGTGAGATACGTAGTCTCGGAGGAAGTAGCTATTTTGTATTGCTATTGAACGCCATCATCATATAACAATGCTGACCATCACAGTCGTTTCGAACGAGGTCACGAGAACCGAGTGCCTACTTGACCAACCAGAATCGCGAACGGCCTCTTCTCCCATATGTGAGAAAGGATTGACCCAGACTAACATGTTTGACTTGAATTGGCGGAAAAAGGATGAAGGTAACAGAGTGTAGAGTCCAGTCTCGGAGTGAGAGCAACTCGCTTTATTTATATCAAGAAACCATCCGTCCTAATTAGGCTTGTCAACCAGCGGAACGTGGATCGAAAAGACCATCACCCGCTGCCTACTGACCCAGAAAAATCCATGGGCTCGTGCTTCAATGTTTGCTTTAGCCGTACCCTTTGATCTCCTTCGTACTTTCAAGGACCACTGTCTACACCACTCTGGAAGCCAGATAGCGCACGCACTCAACGAGCACGCTGAAAGATTAGGATACCCTCCTGACCAAATACTTGCTCTTGCGCGGCTATCTCGTCTGGCAGGTCATCGTACTTTCGCAGTTCTCTCAGACCAACTCGCAAGTCGCAACCGCGGAGCATTCAAGTCGCATAGTTATCGATTGCCATTTTTCTCTGCCAACGCCATTCCTCTTCATGTCTAGGAGATGCTGCATTTCAGCAACAGTAAGATTGGAGCATTACCAATGCACTGCAAAGAGCCACAGCAGGTGGCACTGGCGTTATATAAAACGCGCCCCAAGGAGCCAAGGTGAAATGACTTTAGTTGCCCGTAGACTTTGTTTCTTTAGACACGAAAAGCAAAGTGAGAGCGTTAGCTTCATGTCTCTCTCAAAGGAGTGGATGAGTGGTTGCCAAAGGATATATGTGTGTGCAATGAAAAGGCACGGACGGATCATAGACTCGTGAAGAACACGAGACACGGGGTGTGCTTTACAAGTCCGCGAACACTTCGTTTTTGCGATTGGACATTGCAGAATGTCAACACTTTAATACCTCGACTTCCACTCAGTAAGGTTCCTATGCAAATCGGCTGTAAAAAAAGCCTAGGGCGCAAAAGATTGGATTATTTCAGAAACGCACAAAGCGATTTCGCCAAAAACGCTGCCAAGACGTGTGGACGCAAGCTAAAGGAAGGTTGGACCAGGAAATGAGATGTGCATTACGATGCAGGAATCTTCTAGAGCACCATGATAGGCCAACGAGCGAAGCTGCTTTGAAGCAAACAAAAGCTTCAAGCAAAATCGAAACAAGCCGGCAAACCCATGAGCGCCAACCGACTCAAGAAAATGAAATGATTATAGGTACCTTAGAGTACGTACGAGCCGAGGTATATCAACAACAAGAGAGACTGCCAACAGAAAGTGGACTAGGAGAGGCGTGGAGGAGATGTTACACACGCAGTAAAAAAGGAAAAAAAGACGGGCTACAAACCAAGAAATGCAGAAGACCTCCCATCCCCAACAAGACATTCCTTCTGTCAGTCCGACTGCCATTGCCATTAAAACCTAGAGAACCCCCACCACACTTCATCATCATTCCGATATCAAAATGGCAACTGGGTTGCTCATGCTCGCGGGCAGGTATCCACTGAATCGCTTCGACGACTGGCACTCTTCTTCCACCTTTTATTCTAACTGCACGCCGTTAGGTCGAGTCGCCTCTTCCGACCTGTGAGGTATCAAATTCTAAGCCGACTCAGGAAGACGCCGCTGGCTGCGGCTGCTCCTTGTGACCGCCTCCAGTGAACTTGTCCTTGATCTTTCCCCAGAAGCTACGCCTCTTGGCCTTCTTGTCAGACCCAGAGGAGGCAGGGGTGCCAGGCGCGGACTTGTCCTTCTCCGACTTGGCCGGAGTGGCCGGGGGCTTCTGGTCGGCCTCCGTGGCTTCCGAAGTTGCAGGCGCGGTAGTGGTCTCGGCGCCGGTAGTGACGGTGGGTTCAGTCTGCTCAGTGGTAGTGGGAGGAGCAGACTCGGCATCGGCCCCCGAGGTCGCGGGCGCAGTGGTGGTCTCGGTGCCAGTGGTGACCGTGGGCTCGGTCTGCTCAGTGGTGGTAGGAGCGGCAGGGTCGCCCAGGGGGCTGACATCGCGGCTCACCTCGGTCCGCGCAGGCTTGTCGGCAGGAGCATTGAGGTCGCCAGGAACCTCATTCACCTTTGCGTCGGATCCCGGAGGCACGGTGAGCGAGGTTTCGGGGACCGAGGGCTCGCTGGACGACTTGAGAGGCTCATCCGGAGACAGCGCCTTGGGGCTGAGATCGTTTTCGGCCTCGGTCGTAGCAGCAGGAGCCGTGGCAGACAGAGCGGCGCTCTCGGTGGGCGCAACATCGGCGATTTCGTCCGTAGGCTGGATCTCTTGCTTCAGCTCACTCTCCATGGCAGACTTGGCCTCGACCGCCTCGGGGTTGAGGGCAGCTTCAGGGCTCGCATCAGCCTGGGCGATGGACTCCTTGACGACGTCAGGGACAGCACTGGTGGAAGCAGCTCCGTTGGCTTCGCTCTCAGGGACCTTCTGAAGAAGCTCCTCTTCCATCTCAGCCTTGTCGGCCACGGCCTCAGGGTTCGCGGCAGCCTCAGGGCTCTGTCCAGACTGCTCAATGGAGCTGAAAACCGCAGCAGGCACATCCTTCTCCTCAGCAGTCTGACCCGTGGCGTTCGACTCAGCGACCTTCTTCAGAAGCTCATCCTCAACCTCAGCCTTGTCGGCCACAGCCTCAGGGTTCGCGGCCGCCTCAGGGCTAGCGTGAGCATCCTCGATGGAATCGCTGACAACCTTGGGCACTTCTTCGGGAGACGACTCGGTTGTGGTGGCAGCGCCAATAGCCTCAGAGGCCTTGTCCTTTGCCATGACGGCAGCGCCAAGTGCGATGGTACCGGCAGTCGCAACACCACCAGCGACAGCGCCAGCAACATTGGCCACGGGCGAGTTTTCAGAAGTAGCCGGCTGCTCGGGAACCTTCTCAAGAAGCTCCTGCTCCGTCTCGGCCTTCTCGTCGACAGCAACGGGGTTTGCGGAGGCCTCGGGAGCAGCTCCAGCCTCAGCCTGGCTCTCCGAAACGACATCGGGAACGCTGCGCGGCTCCTTGGGAACCTGACCGGCGAGAGCAGCGGTGGTGCTCTCAGGGTGCGCGGACTGGACGGTCACACCAGGATCGGCGTCGGTCGCGCTCGGGCCAGATCCAATGGGAAGGCTGGACTCGGGGATGGTGGTGGAGGTGATGCCGGGGATGTCAAACATGGCGGCGCCACGCTCGGCCTCAGGAGTGACGACGGGGCCAAGCTGCGGCGGAAGCGACTCGCCCTTCTCATACGACTCCTTGTCCAGCGTGACGTTGCTGTGGATGTTGTTTGCGGAGATGGACTCGGGCTCGGGGACTTTCTCGCCAGGCGCCAGGGTGATGGGGTTGCCGGCAGTGTTGGAGGCAGGCAGCGGGGTCACGCCAAAGGCCTGCTCCTTCTCCTCGTCCTGGGCCTTGAGCTCCTCATCGTCCTGGACGGTCGACTCGACGGTGTTGGAGTGGAGGGTGCCGGGCTCAGGGACCTTCTCGCCGGGGGCGAGCTTTATGGGATTCGCATCGCCATTGGAGGCAGGAATGGGGTTCACGGAAAAGGACTGCAGCTCGTTGGCGGGGGTCTCGATGAAGGCGCCGGGGACGTCCTCGGCCCTGGGAGTCTCTTTGGGCTCGTCGGCGGCAAGCTGGGCGGTGGTGGAATCGGGGGCGGCGGAAGACATGATGTGAGCGGATGGGGGGGAGGAAATGTCGGCGGGGAGGAGGACGTTGTTGTAGATGCCGTGGCCGTCGTCTTCCTGAGGGGCCTGTGTGCTGGTGGTCCAATTGCCGTCGACGACAAACTATGGGTGGAGCGGTAAGCGGTGTGTGCGTTGACCAGGTGACGAAATCCGGTTTGCAGGCAGCGGGGATTTGGAGCGCGCACGGCACGGTGAGACTCGGGCGCACCGGGTGGGACCTCACCTTATAAAGCACCTTGTCGTCATTCACGGGCAGCTGGACCGTCTTCTCGAAACGACCATCCTTGTGGTCCAGCTGCACGGTCTTGGCCCAGTCGTCGAAGGTGCCGGTGACATAGACGTCGCTGGCGGGACCCTCCCTAACGCGGAGATCAGCTGCTTGGGCGCGCGAAACGAAGCAATTTCGCGTACCATTTGAACGTGTAGGAGCCCATTGTGGGCGGGCGCGCGCGGCGGGGTCGGTCGGACCGGAAGGGCTGCGAGGGATGCGCTGAGCTGGCTGCGGGCGAGGCGGCAGGAATGACGGTCAATCGCGCAGCACGGCTGGGCTGGCGGTCGGCGCTGCGCTGAATCGCGGCGCGGCGGAGCTGTTCGCGCTGGCAGGCGCTACCGGTAGCACGGCGAGCTGGCGGCGCGTGCAGGCAGGTCAATCCGATGGGCGCGGTGCGTGTGTGTCGGGGGAGTGTGACTGTGTGAGCAGCAGCAAGACAATGTTGAAGAAGCTGTGCTGTGACGCAGCAGCCTGTCGAGGTGCTCTCTGGTTTCTGATTGAGCTCCAAGCGACCGCCTGCCAGCCTCCCCGAGTCCCCAGCCCTCTCGTCCCAACACCATCCGGCGCCGGCCACGCTTCCGCCCTGCGCGCTTCCGCCCTGCGCGCCCACTCTTCTCACATGCCGTTGCACAACCTTCTTATCAGCGAGCGACTCGCCGTGTCTCCACGCAAACAGCGCCGTTGCACCAGCCCTCTCGATCGGCGCCGCCCATCATCTGACGCCTGTCAAACACGTCGCCGTCTTCCCCACAAGCCCAGCGCCGGCTCCATCGCCAGCAGACTTGTCACCGTCCGCTCTTGCTCGCCGCTCTCCGTGCGCCATTACTCGCGTGGCGTCGTGGCGCAGCCGCTCCAACATGGCCCCAACCCGACCAGATCCTGCCCACGCCGCTCACCAGAATAGCAGCAATCGCCGCCTCGTGCCATCGCCCGCTTGTCTGCAGACTGCCTGACCTGGGCCATGCATCCTGTTGTGGCAGCAAGTTCCTTGGTTGGCACCAAGCCTCACGGTTTAGTCCACCGCTGCCGCTCGAGCCGGCATTTCCAGTTTGCAGCCTCGATGCCGCGAGAGCCTTTCTGCATGCAACGGCACGCCAATTTCTGCGCCTCGGACCCGATGAGGGCATCGGCGGCGTCGCTAATCGGCGTCAGCTGCGATCAAGGCGGGTGCAGTTTACGGTTGGTGACTCAGCTTGCTGCTGACGCTCAACAAACGTCCGCCCTCGGCGCCGCTTCAGATGTCTCTTGCGCGACACGTCGAATCCTCTTCTGCCGTTTCAGGACATGATTCGAGCTCCCCAGCTTTGCTCTTAACCGTTTGCGGCCGACAGTGGCTAGAAGGGTCCTCCTCATATTGAACAGCCCCCAACTCTTCTCCTACCGTTGGATCTACGCCGATCCGTACCCGCAGGCCCCACATAGCCTTGCGCATAGGTCCAACACGTTTGCGTGCCTCGCCTCTGAATATAGATAGAAATCTGGCCGCGGGAATCGGACCCATTCTGCCCTTTCTGTAGTGTGCAAAGAAGGCCAACAGCAACAGATCGTTGCGACCTAGCGAGAAGGCAACGTCGGAAAAACAACTGTTTAGCCCGTTCGGGATCGAACCAACGCTGCCTCTACCAAACTTCACTGTTCCCTGCAGTGAGATGTGTTTCAGCTTACTGTCAGCCTGTTTCCCGCCCTCCACGCTGTGGCAATGCCGTGGGGCCCCCGGATTATAAGCAGACCGTTTCTTTTCCACTTGGATGCTCACTCGCCAAGGCATCAACCTGCACTAACTCATCGTTCCGTCTATTCCTTCGCAACCGTCGAGCTAGACTGCCTCAGGAAGCCTTTCCAGAGTCACTAAGTGAATCGCTCGAAATGACGACAGCCGCTGGTTCCTGGGGGGAGACGCGCAGAAAAGAGACTAGGATGGCACCGGGAGCTGAGGACGATATTGCCGTTTCAACTGCCAGAGGAGATATTAGAGGTATGCATTGGAGTTTTCATATGCACTGCACCCCAGTTCAACATACGTGCCAACCCGGTTCCCAGTCCCGCAAGCAGCCCTGACTCGCGCATATTCTTTTCACCCACTTCCATTGTAACCTTTTCCTTCACCGCTGTCTGATTTGGCAAACGAACAAGCTGACTGTTTACCACAGGCGCACGCTACCCACACGTTTTGAATCACATCAGCATCTACACAATCCCTTCAATCGACGAGGTGCTCGATCTTTACCACGATTTCCAATCTTCCAGCGACCATGATTTGGACCTGGAGCCAAGCCATCCCGACGGCTGCAGATCCGACCCGTCACTACCGCGCCGAGCACAGCATAAGGGAGACAATGATTCTATACTCGCATCCATCGCTCGCGCGTACGCGGGTACGAATGGGCCTGAAGTGATCGGCCCAGGATCTCAACTTTACAATACCCGCAATGCATATCCTTCGAGCTCAGGCGACTCTGAGAGTCTCACAATTTGCCGCAAGGACTCTTGGGAGTCGGCGCCATCGGTGACGGACAGCGATGATTCCGTATATCTTTCGACCATTTTCGAGGAGCCAGAGCCTCCGGAGTTGGGCGTGGACGTCGATATTGTCAAGCCTACCTTCAGGACGAGAAGGCGGAGAGACATTCTGATGGCACGAGACTGCAAAATAAAGGGCGACAGA
The DNA here is from genome assembly GCF_001883845.1 of Diplodia corticola. Lineage (NCBI taxonomy): Eukaryota > Fungi > Ascomycota > Dothideomycetes > Botryosphaeriales > Botryosphaeriaceae > Diplodia > Diplodia corticola. The sequence goes on from NW_017971499.1 coordinate 203,136, forward strand.
GCGGGTTTGTCTGACAAGCGCATCTGAGAGAGTCTCGCTTCCTCTGCACCAGGGTTTCTCTCTCGTCCAATTTTACGAACATGTGGCGTCTGGTATTTGGGTCGAACCAACCGATGGTTGATTCATCTGTTTGTATATCTTCTGTATATCTTTCATTGACTAGATTCGTCAAAACAATCGGAGCAATCCGAAATGATAAGAAAAACTCACATCCGCTTCCTGCTCTACCGATTTCATGTCTGCGTGTCTTGTGAGCCGAAGGCTATCTGCGCATCTCGGTCATCTCAACTTTCGGTGGCCATGAAGGGCTCTCCTTAGTCAGTGCCCTTGGAATTGGGTATGATGCTCGCGGTCGCTCAGGAAACAGGATTGCACTAACTGCTAGACAATCAAGTTCACGTGCCCCGCCGCTTCCTCGACTACCCGAGCGCAACCGCGTCCCTTCCTTCCCTCTACGCATCCACGAAAACCCCTCGATGACACCACCCATATCATCCAGCGCCCATCCCACAACTGATCTCTGCCACCAGGTCAGTGCGATATTTAGTGGAGCTAGCTCGCTGGCAACGTCTACCAGTTGGCCGTCGGCTTGCCGCACTGCGACCGTCTTGAGTCCGAAACATGCACGATCCGACGTGCCCAAGTCGGTCGCACGCCACCGTCATCTCACCCAGCCATGCCAATTGGAGGATTGGAGCTGAAAGCTGCATCCTGGGGCGATAGACAATATGGTGCTCGCGCTTTTACCAACGATTTAGGCCCGAAACTCCGCGTTGTGGAGCTGCTCAGCCACACACTGCTTGTCAACCTCAACTCTTCGGGTAGCGATTTTCATCTCATTGACAGCTCCGAGTGCTTTCGAAAGAGACAATTGCACGGCCGGAATGGTCTTCATCTCATACTAATTTCCAATCGACAAATCGTTTCTTACCCCAACGCGATATGTGCAGCCTTGGCGGATACGGCTTATCTCAAATGCGGCCTTCATCTTTATCGATATCCGATCGGGCTTCTCGACCTACTTGCTGGGTCTATACATGGTATCCGAATACATGTTACTACAGCGGTGGAGAGGTTGATTTCCTCTCTTTCTTTGCTTTTTCTTTTTCTTTTTTCCCTTCAGTCCCCCGAGATCCATAAGTCGACCTCTTCTTCCTTTTCCCGAACATGCCCAGGCTCACCAGGGAGTAGTAACGAAATCAGCCTGGTATCAATTCCACAGCGAACAACATCCATCGCCGTCGTCGCCTGGAGGCCTCGAATGCAAAATCATCGACAAAGAAAGATTTCAATCGACATGATTTGGCCGGACATGGACGCAATCTGGTGAGAAATCGCACACCATCTGCTCGTCGATCTGCCCACGCCACATCTGGCTTTGTGCCAACCTCAGCCTTGGTGGATACAGTTTCAGGCACACCGGGATATCCCATGTTCTATAAGGCCCTGCATTAACACGTCGGGGCGCAGAAGGAGCAAATCGGAATTGGTTCCGCGAGTGCACCCGGTAGACGTGGCATGGCAGAATTGAGCCAGTGGCTCTAAAAAAAAAACAATATGCATGGCGGCTGTCAGTGGGATCAGCAGTCCTTCTCGGCTAGCGGATCTGCCTGTACGCCATTGCTAGCCATGGACCAGTTCTCTCAGGGGCCAATAGGGGCGGCAGGGGAAGCAGGGTCGAGGCTCTAAATCAACAAAGAGCGGCTTCCGCTCCTACGTCGGTCAAGCCATAGCGCAAACCCTCGAAAGTTTACGACCTCGCGACAGTTCAATGTTCTTTGATGCGATTAGTGGTGTTCCATTGGCTTACGTCATCCAGGAGAAGGCGGTGACGCTCCTTACACGAACGGCCCCCTCCTTAAATCACACACTGCACAAGCAACCATCATCTCGTGCTGAGGACCATGAATTTTGATGCCTCGGACCTCCACTGGGAGAGACTTTACCAGGAAACCATTACCAAGTCCGGCTCTGTGAGCATGCCCGGCCCTTTGCGCCAGCCACGGCTTTGCTAACCTGCACTCCGAAGCGTCCGGGATGTGATGTTTGTTACCGGCTGAGCTGGGTGCTCAGGTGTCCTCGCGGGACGTCAGTGCACCTGAATCTCGGCGAGTTCACAACCGTCATCCAGCCATCCGCATGTCCCGCCCATGCTGCCCTCATCCGCCGAGACCGTTGGCCTGGCAAGGCGCAAATCCAGGATGTCCATGTCTGGAGGGGCCCGGAAGGCTCGAGCGCCCAGCTGGTCGGAATCAGCCCCCACGGCGACCAGATAGTCTCCGAATACCGGCTGGATCTACTCGAAGGCCGCGTGCAGGCCGCAGCAAGGAGCCCGGACCATGCTCCCGGGAAGAAGTACAGCATTGGCGACAAAGACTGGATTGACTCGGCATTGTTTCAGAGATGGATGAGGAGATGTCATCAAGAGCACGGTGATAGGTGCAATTTTATTGACTCCAAACTACCTTCCACCAGCCCTCGCTGGCTCGTTGACACACAGCGCCGATGTTTGGTCGAAGCCGAGCCGGGACAGCCTTACGTCGCGCTGAGCTACGTATGGGGCGCTGCTAATCAGTACAAGACGCTTCGGGAAGACCTCGAGCAGCTGCAACAGGAAGGCTACCTTGATGATGCCGGAGTTGCAATCCCTCGGACCATCCGAGATGCAATTGGGCTGGTGCCGCTGATAGGCGGGAGATACCTATGGGTCGACTCGCTCTGCATCCTGCAGGAAGACGGGGACGAGCTCTGGGACCAAATCCACGGCATGGCCTCCATATACGCAAATGCCACGGTAACCATCGTGGCGGCGCAGGGAGAAACTGCAGACTTTGGCCTGCGCGGAATCAAGGGCGTCTCGAAACCACGCAGCCTTTCGGATGAGGTGCACGCCCTCTGCGATGGCACCCAGATCTTGAGCTACGGAGACGGGTGGTTTTCCCAGCTCGTGCCGACAAAGTACGCCCATCGCGCGTGGACCTTCCAGGAATACCTCTTCTCCCGAAGAAAGATCATGTTCAAGGACGACTCGGTGTACTGGAAATGCGAAGCGGCCACCTGGGAAGAAGACATCGCGCAGATCCACTACCCGAGACTCGAGCTCGGCTTGGGATCGGCGTCGAGCATGGGCACGATGCTGCTGCCGCGCAAGCACAAGCTCCTGCAGCCAATACCCAGCCTGGCCGACTACGCCCGGCTGGTGTACGCGTTCAACACGAAGGAGCTCACGTATCCGGAAGACCTGCCCTACTCGTTCGCCGGCATGGCGACGATGCTGAGCCGCAGCTTCGCGGGCGGCATCATCTGCGGGCTGCCGGCCATGTTCTTCGACGTGGCGCTGCTCTGGGGGTCGCACGAGGCGTGCATGAAGCGGCGGGTGCCGCTGGCGGCGCAGGACGAGGCGGTCGACATCCTGCCGAGCTGGAGCTGGATGGGGTGGCAGGGGCGCATCGACGCCGAGGCGTGGCGCAGCGGCAACGACTGCCTGCTGCAGGCGCTGGGCGAGAGCCAGACGCACACGGTGCCGACGGTCGTGTGGTTCGTGCGCGAGAGCGTCGAGACGGACCTGATCAAGGTGGAGAGCACGTGGTGCAAGCACCGCACCGCCATCGAGGAGTACGGCGCCAAAGACACGGTGCCGCCGGGCTGGACGCGCCACCGCATCCCGCTGCGCGACCTCGTCCGCGGCGACTACGACCTGCTCAACCACCCGGACGGCCGCCCCTGGGCCTACCGCCACGCCTCGGCCCGCAAGCCCGACATCGACGAGTTCGCCCTGCACGACAACTACGCCTACCCCGTCCCGCTGGCCGATCATCAGGGCGCCGCCGGCCCCGCCGCCGCCCCCGCCGCCGCCGCCGCCGAGGAGCTGCAGCTCGTCGCCCCCAAGATCTTCACCCCGCTGCTGTCCGCCTGCACCGAGCGCACCTGGCTCTACCTCGGCCGCCGCGGGCCCGACCGCTCCGTCCAGGACGTCGAGACGCACGCCTGGCGCCGCATCCCCGGCCCTTTTTCCGTCGTCGACGCCGACGGCGAGTGGGTCGGCATCCTGCAGTCCAACTTCGAGGGCATCTGCGACATCGAGCCGCGGGGCCAGCGCATCGAGCTGGTGGCGCTGTCGAGGGGCTGGTGCTGGGAGGACGTCGAAGACGACGACGATGACGATGACAACGGCGGCGGCGATGGCGAAGGGGATGATGTCGTCGGCGGTGGGGGCAGCAGGAGCAGGAGCAACACGGGCATGAGCAGGAGCAGCAGCCGGGCGCGGATGCACGCCGCCAAGCGGAAGCCGATCGAGGAGTGGGACTACGAGAAGCGGCCGAGGAGCGGCGAGGAAAAGTACGAGTGGTACAACGTGCTGTGGATCGAGCGGCGGAAGGGGACGGCGTACCGGAAGAGCGTGGGGAGGGTGGAGCGGAGCGCGTGGGAGAGGCAGAGGAAGGACTCGACGTTTTTGAAGCTGGCATGATGTGATATAGTCTAGACGGCCGCCGTGCGGGGGGTGGATGATGCTCTGGGTCTGCAGGTTGCAGGGTGGATGAATGGATGGATGGTGTAAACGGCGCAATATGCAGGATATCAACTTGGACTTTATGAGATGTTTTCTTCTTCCTTCCCCTTTCCCTTTCCACCCTCGTAGATGCCGAGCGTTTGCAAAGTGTTGTGTTCGAACACGTCTCTTCGTGATGGTGGATGTCAAGGGGTGGGTCAACTGTGGCTTGCGACTAGGCTGCTTCGGGCTTTGTTGCCTGCGGGCTGCCTGGCATGGCCTAGGGAAGGATCCCGAGAAAGAGCAACTTATATAAACCAACCAACCAACCACACACACCCTTTTCCTCCTCCTCCTCCCTCACTCTCCCCCATCCCACCATGGACCGACTCCCCCCCGAAATCCTATCCCTGATCGTATCCTTCCTCGCCGACGATCCACCAGAAACCACATCCCCATCCCCATCCCCATCCCCATATTCCCCATCCAACCACTCCGCCCTCGCCCCCTACGCCCCCCTCTCCCGCCCCTGGCAAGCCGCCGTCGAGGCCGTCACCTTCCGCCGCCTGCGCGTGCAGAGCACCGAGCTCGCCGCCTTCGCCGCGCGCCTCGGCGGCAACAACAGTACAGACGCAGACGCGCGCCACGCGCACGCGCACCGCCACCGCCGCGCCGCCCTCGCCGAGCTCCGCTACGAAGTCCTCCTGCCTGGATACTCGACCGACCGCGCCGCCAAGTTCGAGCGGCGGCGGGAGCGCGAGGCGAATGCCGAGGTTTTTGGGGAGGCGGTGAGGGGGTTGTTTGGGGTGTTGGGGGGGTGGGAGAGGGAAGCGGAGGATCGGGATCGGGATCGGGAGGAGGGTCAGGAGAGGGATGGGGGGAGGGGGCGGGGAAGGGGTTGGAGTGGTGGTGCTGGTGGCAGAGGGATCGCGTTGCATCTGGGGGCGTATGCGGTGGCGGATGTGGAGAGGCCGAGGGCGTTGGACGGGTGGCGGGACCTCGGGGCGCGGCGGTACGGGAAGTCGGTGTTGAGGTTGCCGGGGGAGATGATGATGATGATGCTGGCGGGGGGTGGTGGTGACGGTGGTGTCGACGTGCCGGAGGTCCGGCGCATCGTCGCGTTTTGCACGCCTGGGGAGACTACTTGCACGAGGAAGTTGAGGGCGGCGTCGGTGGCTTGGATCGCGGCGCGGATGCCGAATCTGGAGAGGGTGGAGTGGGATTTGGATGACTGCGCGTTCGCGGAGGATGAGGTCAGGCATAGGTATCGGAAAGGTGGGTTCTTTCTTTCTTTCTTTCTTTTTCTTTTCTTTCGGCGGCAATGCAAATTTGTCGTGGAAAGATGGCGGAAGGGGGGAGAGAGAGAGGAGAGAATGAGAAAGACAGAGTCTGACACCACCACGCAGACTTCGCAGACGCCCTCTCGACAATCAGCAACAACCACCTAACATCATTCAACCTCCGCCTCCGCCTCGAAGACCCGCAGAACGACGCCTTCCGCATGCCCAGCGGCACCGACCCGGCCGCCGCCGCCGCCGACCCGGGCGTCGACGAGCTCAGCACCGCCCTCCACACCTTCCTCTCCACCGCCTCCAACCTCCTCTCCTTCAAACTCGCCCTGGCCCTCTCCCCCGCCATCTTCGGCCCCTCCCCCCACAACCAACCCCCCACCACCACCACCAACCCAAAATTCCCCCACCTCCACCACGCCTCCATCGCAACCGGCCGCACCACCCCCTCCGGCCACTGGCTCTACACCCGCGACCCCGACCCCGCCGCCGCCACCAACGCCGACGACGACGAACTAGCAGCGGCGGCGGCGGCGGACCCGCGCACGGCCTACAGCGACTACTCGTCCTCGGCCGACATGACGTCGTGGTCGTCGGACGTAAACGCCGGCCTCGTCGACCCGGACGACTCGGAGTGGGCCGAGACGTACCACGCGTGGCACGACGGCGTGGCGACGGGGCGGCGGCCGCGGCGGCGGTTCCGGTCGAGGGTGGACGCGGGGTTGTTGGAGGGGTTTTTGGGGCGCGCGGCGGGGGCCGTGATGGTTAGGACTGAGTATATGCCGCGGTTGAGGGGGTTGGTGGTGCAGGTGGGGGAGGAGGTGGAGGGTTGGGGTGGGCACGAGGGGGTGGAGAGGCAGGTTTATTGGGCGTGTTTTGATGATGGTGGTGGTGGCGGTGGCGGTGGCGGGAAGAGGAGGGTGGAGGTCGTCACGTTGCCCGGGGCTGGGAACGAGCATCCGGGGTGGAGGCCATCGGAGGGGTTGAGGGAGATGTGGGAGGAGTGGGTGGGCGAGGAGGGGAAGGTGGAGGTTTCTCTTTGCGAGGACAATTACTGAAGTGGGAGAAGAAGAAGAAGGCTTGGCTGCCTAAATTATTTGGAGGGGGATGGGGGTGTGTTACTTCCTCTTTTCTGGGCTTTATAATCGAATGGTCCGGATTCTTTTTACATGAGTTTGAGAGCCGTGTTTTTCTGATCCAGAGCTGGGACAGACTCATCTGATTTGCTCCGATATCAGCTTCAGAGCTCTTTCCCCATCTTCCCGATAACACCCCTGGATCACACGCCAAGTAACATATACCGATGAGAACCGGAAGGTTGCGCGTTTAGAGCCCCAGTCTTCGTTCTCCACTTAAATGAAGAGGAAGCTGAGGCAGTGATACAAAGAAACAGTCTCTTTCGTATCCTCTGTGGAATTAAAAAAAAATAGAATAAATGAATTAGAACGCCTCCCATTGCGATTTTACATCCCCTCAATCCATGATGGTAACGACATTAGTCCTCTTCAAATCGATCGGATCGTTGCATCATTTTTTTTCTTCCCTTCCCTGAAACCAAGAGTGCTCATAAAATCGGCAGCCGCGGCCCCACTTTCGGCCTGCGGAACCGAAAATCAACCATTCTTCTTCTTCTCCTTCTCCTTCTCCAGCCAACACTGTCCTGGTGTTTCAACGCCCTCCTCTTTTTTCTCCGCTCTCTCTCTCCATTTCACACCTCCGACTCCCTCACCCCACCCAACACCACCTTCCCACCACCCTTCTCCAAATCCTCCGCCTCCTCAACCCCCACCTTCTCCTCCTCCACCTCATCCATACTCCTCCTTGTCGTCGTCCTCGCCGCCCCCTCCTCCATCCTCCCCAGCACACCACCTCCCCTCCCCGCCGCCGCCGTCTTCTTCCCCTCCAACCTCGCCCTATCCCTCTCCATCTCCCCAATCAACCGACTCCTCTCCCTAATCCTCCCGCCATACCTATAAAACACAAACGGAATCGGCGCGATGCACAGCTCCAACACGCCCAGCAGCGTCCCCGCCCACTGCGGGCCCAACGCGGCATACAGCGCCGGCCCCGCGAGCGGCAGCGTCCCGCCGACGGCGGAGCGCAGCACGCTGTTGCCCGCGATGGCCGACGCCGCGAAGACGCCGTAGCAGCCGGCGAGGTAGCTGGTGGCGTAGATGAAGACGGCGCAGTTGCCCGCGCCGAAGGGCACGCCCGCGGCGACGGCGGCGAAGGCGCTCGTCGGCGGCCGGCACGTCCACGCGAACCACAGCTCGCCCAGGGGGATGAGCAGCGCGGCGACGCAGACGACGGCGACGGAGGCTTCCGGGGGGCGGGCGCCGGTGAGCGGGTCGGGCGGGTGCGCGTTGATGATGTAGCGGCGGAGGAGGGGCTCGGAGAAGATGGTGAGGAGGCCGCCGAGGCCGATGCCGACGTAGGCGAGGCCGGTGGCGCCGGGGGTCCAGCCGCGGAGGTCGGTGAAGATGATGGGGTAGGCGACGAAGCAGAGGTAGAGGATGGCGTAGACGATGGCGATGTAGAGGTTCCAGAATATGCTGGGGGTTGGTTGGCTGGTGAGAAGGGCGTGGTGTGGGGGAGAAGAGGGAGAGAGAGAGGGGGGGGAGGAAGGAGAGAGAGAGAGAGAATGCTGAAATGCGGCTTGGACTTACCAGATGGGCTCGGTCACGGCCATCACGAACGGCCGGGATAGGTTCGTCTTGAGCAGCGGCCAGAAGGCGGTCTTGTCGTCGTACCGGCACCACCACCGCGGGTTGCCCGTCTCCTCCCTCGTCCTGGCGGCGCGGTTGCGGAGGAGGGTTGGGGCGTATGTCTCCCTGACGAAGAGCATGAGGACTAAGCTTGCGCCGGAGCAGCACATGACGACCCAGTTGGTCCAGCGCCAACCGAGGTACTGGAACACGAAACCACCCATGACGGGCCCTTGCAGTCGAGAGTGTCAGTCTACATGGTGGATCTGACCATGGTGGTCGTGGCTGGCCTTACCTATCACGGGACCGTTCATGGGCCCAATGCTCCAGATGCTGAAGGCCAATGCGCGGTATTCATCCGAGACGATATCGCCAACCGTCCCAGGCGCATTGCTGATCATGGCCGAGCCAGCCAGGGCTCCGAAGAACCTCGTGAGCAAGACGGCTTCGAGGTTGCGGGCCAAGGCGCACGGGATGACGAGGATGGTGAACATGACCAGGCTGATGAGGTAGATGGGCCGGCGGCCGTACATTTCTGAAAGCGGGGCAAGGATGACGGAGCCAATGGCAAGGCCGAGGAGGTAGGTGGTGATTCCGAGGACGAGGAGCGTCTTGTTCGTGATGCCGAACGATTCCATCATACCTGGAATGCCGGCCGAGTATGAGGTGGAATACATTACGCTGCCACGGTCAGCTGGCCGAACGGAAAGGGCATGCTTTGGGACTGATGATGTGATACACGGTTCAACGAATACAGACGACATGCATACCGTGTGGTAGTCCTTGGCGACTAACAAGATAGCGAGGCGCATCACTTACACAGAAGTGGTAGAGAAAGACACGATGGCAATGATGCAGGATCGATACCATAGCGACCACTCTTTGGGATTCCCCTCGTCTCCATTTGGATCCCAGTCGACCTCGAAAGCCGGGTCAGAGGTCGCATTGGTTGCAATGGAAACGCCTGTTCTCATACGACTCAGGGCGCCTTCACTTTTGACGCTGGTTCTCGAGACGGTGGCCCTCAGGCCAAGGTCGCCGCCGATTTGGGTGATTTGCAAGGATTCGCGGCGGCGGGCAGAAGCGTCGTCGGACGAAACTGAGGAATCGGACGAGATTGACGAAGCGCGGTGTGGTATGTCCTCGGTGAGCTCCTTTTCCAGACCGGAGTCTGAAGCCAACGACTTTGAAGTTTCCCGTGCCATGACTGCTCCAGACGTGGGAAGCAACCAAGAAACGGGGTCGCAGAGTTTCGGGCCTGGGGCATGGAGGGGTTGCTGCGGGGCAGGGATTGGGGAGATTGGGGAGATTATAAATCGGGCCAAGTGATCGGTGAAGAAAGTGCACGCTACTGGGATGATGGAATGGGCGTTGGGCGGTGATAAGGATTCGGGTGCAGATGCTTAAGACCGTGGCGAAACAGCGAAAACAGCGAAGTGCGGGACGGGATCGTCATCAATCACTGGGGCTCGGCGGCATGGTGCGTGCAGGGGAGGCCTTTTGCAGGTACTAGGACGACTCGACGGACCCGGCCTGAGTAGTGGTGGCGTGGTCCAGAGACATATAGTGGAGGAACGAAGGAGAGTGGATGAATAGGGCATCTGGTGGGAGTCATGGAGCACGGTGAAGCATGCACGGGGAGGAAACGCCATTGCCAGCAAGGCGGATACCCAGGCCGTTTCCGTACTACACCCCCCTGCACCAGGCAGACAAAACATTTGGGGAGGGCGACGCGGCCTCAGTTGATGGAAAATGGGGTCAGGCGACTGGGTTGGTGGGCGCGGCTGATTTCCGCGCGGGAGTGAGGGAATATCAGGACCGGACCGGGGTCAAGATGGATGTGGCGTCGGCAGGATGGTCGCACTGCCGGGGAGGACTGCTGTGCGTGCGGGTGCACACGCGGGGCCAGAACAACGGCGGTCGCGGGCGAGGTCGGCGTCCGGGGGCGGCGTGCATCGCGCTGCGAATCCGGGGCGCGAGATGCAGACGCCGCCTTCCTGTGGAGAGGCGAGGGAGGGCAGGCGTGCAGGCTCCCGCATGCGTGCCGCTTAGCCGGTGGTGGTGGAGGTGCAGGGTGGGCTGGGCAGTGAGCTTAGCCCGGCTTTGGCTGCGATACCGGCCCGCACCCCGGCCACCTCTTTATCAATTGCGAGACACTCCCCTCCAGAGCCGCATCTTAATCCGAGCCTCCACCTCAACAACTACTGCTGCAACGCTCTGCCTCAGTGGCCACCCAGCACACCACCCCGCAGCTCCCCAACTCCTTTCGTCCGGCGCGCCAACTACCAGGCGCACCAACTACCATGCGCACCTTCCCAGCATGCGGTGAACACGCTGTACTCCGGTCTCTTGCCGTCTCGACTGCTCGACTGCTCCACCCTGCCCAGCATTCCCCCGCTTACCGTTCCTGGAAATATTATCAGACTGATCCGCAACCCATGTCTGACGCCCGCCCTCCCGGCCAACACCCTCCTGGGTCCTGACTCTCTCTCTCTCTCTTGGCGCTAGCCGGTTTAGGCAGTTGGTCACGAGAGGGCTACGTTTCATGCCAACATCCTGAGCGGGATACCGGCCGCACTGTCTCAAAAAAAGAAATACTCATGCATCATTGTCCTTTACCAAGAAGGGAAAAAAAGACTAAAACGGTATACAAAAAAGGTGGGCTACCCATATCCTTACACCCTCAGCTTTTCCAACAAGAATTCTCCCTTAAAAAAAAAACCACTCTCTCTAAACCCTCCCGCACCTCTCCCCTCAGTGCTTGAACTGATCCTCCGTCACGCCCTTGCCCATGGCAGCCGTCGAGCTCACGCCGCCGCTCACCATCTTCAGCATGTTGTCGACGTAGTTGGCGCCGCTCCACTTCTGGTGCGTGACGACGTCGACCTTGTTCTCCATCTCGGGCTCCTGGATCATCTCGCCGTACGCGGCCATGCCCTTCTTGGCAAAGGCCTTGCTGAACGTGTCGGCGATCAGCGCCGTCTGGTGCAGCCCCGCGAGCGTGATGAACTGCCAGCAGTAGCCCAGCGCCGCCAGCCGCTTGATGTACGTCTCCTGCTCGTCGCGCGGCATCGCCGCCTTCCAGTTGAACGAGGGCGAGAGGTTGTACGCGAGCCTGTCGGGCGGTCTTTGCGTCAGCAGTCTGTGTCTGTCTGGGAAGCGAGGAAGAACGAACGAAAGAACGAAAGAAAAGAGACTCACTTCTGCTCCGGCCACACGGCGTGCACGCCGTCGGCAAACTCCTTGGCCTGCTTGTAATCCGGCAGCTTGCTCTCCATCCAGATGAGGTCGGCGTACGGCGCGTACGCCACGGCGCGGTTGACGGCGCACTGGGTGCCGCCCTGGTAGCGGTAGTAGCCCTCGCGCGTGCGGGCCGCGTCCCAGTCGAAGAAGATGTCGACGCCGGTGATGCCCTTTGCGATGGCGCGCTGCTCGACGATGCTCTTGCCCTTGCTCTGCCGCGCGAAGGCGTCGACCAGCTCCTGCTTGTTGACGTGCACGCCCGCCTTGATGGTGTCGGCGACGGCCTCGTGGAACAGCTTCAGCCCGGCCTGGGCCGTCCACTGGTCCTCGATGGCCTGCAGCTGCTCGCCCGTCTTGCCCGCCTCCTCGGCCGCCCGCATCAGGTCGCCCAGCGGCTGCAGCGCCGCGTTGGTGCACCCGAGGATGAAGCCGTGGTCGCGCGGGTCGATGGTCGACGTGATGAGCGTCGCCGCTTCCGAGTCGGTGCGCGCGATGGCGAGGAGGTCCGAGCCTGCGGAGCGCCTTGCGTGTGAGTTTTTTTTGGCGTGCTCTCAATCATTCTCCAATATCTGACTCACCCATGATGTCTGCCTGCGCGCGGATGGCGACGAGGCGGTTGATGTGCTCGCTGATGGGCACGAGCACCTTGCCGGCCATGTGGCCGCACTTCTTGGTGCCGGGCGCCTGGTCCTCGATGTGGATGCCGGCGGCGCCCTTTTCGACGAACATCTTGGTCAGCTTCATGATGGCCGTCAGGCCGCCGTGGCCCGTGTCGGCGTCGGCGATGATGGGGCGCAGGTAGTCGACGTTGGCCAATTGGCCGCGCTTGTCCTTGGGCGTCGAGAGGCGCTCCTCGCGCTGTTTCCGGTCGTGGAAGAGCTGGGCGAACCAGAGGTGCTGGACCTTGTTGGGGACCGTGGTCTGGCGAGCGTCGCGGTCAGTCGACTACTACTACTAACTTGCAGCTGCTGACGTACCATGGGGTAGTCGGCAAGATCGGGGCCGGGCTCGTCCGACGACGAGGCGGTCGACGAGCATTGCCAGCCCGAGACGTAGACGGTGTCGATGTACTTGGCCATCTGCGAGACCATGACGGGGTCCAAGCAGCCGTAGGTGAAGCTAGCATCCTTGTTCTGTGGCGCGGCGGGTGGTCAGTCACGGCGGCACTTTTTTAGTGGGGCTTCCGTCAGAGCATGTGAAAATGGCATTCTTCCCGCGTACCTTGTACCTGCCCTCGACGGTCCTCCACAGCTTCTTGGACTGTTCGTTGCTGGGGTACTGGATCTTGAGGTTGCCGCGCTTGGTGGCAATCTGCTCGGCGGTGAAGGGGCGCCTGGTGTACCTCCACCGCGAGTCGGACCACCACTGCTGGATGGCCTGGACCTCCTGCTGGAAAGCCTGCTCCTCGGCGTCGATGGAGGGCATCTGGGGCAGCATGGTGCCGGTAGCCATGGTGGATCAGGCGTCAAGTCGTTGATTGATTTAGTGATGGAGACGAAAGGGCACGGGCGAGGGCGGAGAGAGGTGTTTTGGAGGGGAGGACAGCGGCACACGACAGGTATGACTTCACGGCAAGAAGACGGCGGGGGCTAGGGTGGCATATAAACGTCTTGGAGGCGTTGCGCAGCGCAGAGCAGGCCGAGCCATGGTCTGGTTCGGGTAGGGTCGGGTGAGAGGACTGGCAGCGCAGTGAACCATTAGACCGAGGCGAATTCTGGGGGAAGGCGCCTGATGGAGCAATGCGTAGTGCTTGGGGCGAAACAAGCGCCTTTGGCCCGAGGCCTGGGCGGCGGCGGCTGCGGGCTGCGATCCCTGCCAGGCATGTGGAGGGGTGTGCGGTCTGGGGGAACGGGGGAGAGAGCATGACGTTGCGCAGCCTCCGCCGCTCCAGACATGTGAAAGCAGAAGGGCGCCGCAGCCTCTCTTCTAAAAGGCGCGCTGCCCGCCCAAGCTCTGCGTCCGAGACCTGCCCACCGTGGATGCTGTCCTGCCTCCCGCACCCCCCTCCCCCCCCCTTTGCGGCAGCCACGTGTCGCAGCTGGTCGCGGCGCTGGGCTCATCAGGTTCGTGGGGTTTGCTCGCAGGTGGCAGCGCTCCAGCGGAAACTAACACACCTCGGCTATCCGGATCCCCGTCGATGCGCTAAGCCGACTGCGGCCCCCCGTCCCCCAACTGTCAACCGAGCAACCCTGATTTGACTCATGTCTGATCTCCGTTGATGCTTGCGTGCTGCCTGCGACATGATGTTGTTGCAGAGAAGACTCGCGGGCCATGTGCCTGCAGCATGCCGTCAGCCAGCCTCCAGACGCCCCCACCGAGATGCAGCCCGCTTCCCAATTGCGCACCTTTCCCAGCACTGCGGGCACGATAGATTGAGACAACATGCACGTGTATGTATGCCGACTATTACGGGAAGACGATGCGCCTGACGCATCTCACCTTAAAACTAACAACAGTCTATCGAATTTCACGAACAGTATTACAATGGTTCCGTCTCTCCTTCTATAAATCGTTATAATCAAAGAATTTCATCGGCAGAAGCGAATGAAACCGGGGTATCTTCTCTTTCCCACCCGACCATGTCCAATTTCCAGACCCCGCCCCGTTGCCAAAAGATCCCCCACTCTAATTCCAGAGCCTCATCCGGCAAACCCCACAGCCCCAAACTCCCGCAGATGCAGGGGTAAAAATAGAAAGAAGAAATAGAAAGAAAAAAGGAAGAAAAAGGAATAAACCAAACCAAACCAAACCCAACATCCCCACCACTCTCCCAGGAAGCAATATCCCTAGTCCCCTCTTCTCGCAACAACCCTCACCCACCCACCTACCCAACCCGCACCAACCCCTCGACCTCCCCCCTCCACTCCCCCGCCCCCGCCCTCTTCTCCACACTCTTGACCAACCCCCTCCTCAACCACCTCTCCCAATCCCACGCCTCACCACCACCATCACCACCACCATCACCCCCCCTATCATCCCCCCCATCCCTCCTCCTGCTGGTAACCCACATCCCCCCCACCGCCCCCTTCACCCGCCCGAACCGTCCCCTTGGCACCTCGCGCGCGAACCCCACCGCGTCCCCGCACTTGACCATCTCGCGCTTGCGGAACGGGTTGCCCGCCGCGAGCGCCTCGAACGGGCTCTCGCCGAGGACGACGCAGACGAGCGAGACGCCGAGCGCGTAGACGTCCGACGCGGGCGACGGCGACGATAGTAGTGCCGGCCGGGAGCAGAGCTCGGGCGCGAGGAAGTCCCATGTGCCGCCGGCGAGGTGGGCGGGCGGGGCGGTTGCGGGGGCGGTTGCGGAGGGGGTTGCGGTCGAAGAAGAAGGAGAAGGCGAAAGTGGCGGCGATGATGAGGAGGAGGATGGTGGTGCGGAATCAAAGGGCGACGACGGAAAAGGCCGGATGGGGATGGCGGCGCTGAAGTCGGTGTACAGCGGCTCGAAGTCCATGATCGAGACGACCTCGTCATCGTCATCGTCATCGTCGACTTCATCTCCGTTCTCTTTCCCAACACCACCATTCCCCTCGTTCCAGCTGCTGTCACGACGACGCCGGCAGCGCACCAGCATCGACGGCCGCCCCAACGACGCCGCCGCATCCGCACCCGCACCCGCACCCGCCCTCTCCGCCTGGAACGGCACCAACCGCCGCCTGATCATCGCCTCCGCCGTGCCCTCCCCCCTCGGCCGCAGCAAAATGTTCGACGGCTTCACGTCCGCGTGCACCACGCCCGCCTCCTCGTGCAGCCACTGCAAGCCCGCCAGCAGCCGCGTCGCCAGCCGCGGCAACAGCTCGGCGACGAGCCTCGCCCGCGCCGCCTCTCCCTTTGCATCATTGACGACAACAACGCCGCGGCCGCCGCTGATACTACCGCTGCTGCTGAAAGACGACGACGGCCGCAGCGACGCCAGGTCCTGCAGGTCCCCGCGGATGAGGTCGTCGAGCGTCAGGGGCAGCGCTTGCATCAGGAGGCTGCCGCTGCGGGGGTCGAGGCCGAGGAAGGGGACCATGAAGTCCGTGGGGGCCGCCGGGCGTGTTTCGGATCGATCTTTGATGTCGCTGCTGCCGCCGCCGCTGCTGCTGCTGCGGCTGTTTCTGTTGGCCGACGCGGCGACGATGTGCGTGAGCATGCGCGCCTCGGAGCGGATGACGCTGAAGGCGGCGCGGGCGGCGGGTGCTTTGATGGCCCAGATCGCCGGGGGTGGAGGGGCGGCAGTGGTGGTAGGAGTGGTAGTAGTAGTGTTGGTAGATGGGGGAGGAGGAGGAGAGGATGAAGAAGACGGGCGGTTGTTGCCGGTGGTGGTGGGTTCGGTGGCGGCGGTGCTGCTGGAGAATTGCGTCATGTATGAATCCGTCGACGAGACCGAGTTCGATTGGCCGCGCCGCCGGATGGGCGTCGGCGGAGGGGTCCATGGTGGTGCGGCCGCCGGTGTTTCTTTCGATGCCATGTATTGCTGTGCGTTGCTTGTCGGTGACTGTCTTCCGGCCGTGTTCGGGGTCGCCAGGTAGACGGAGCTCCAGAGCCCGGTGCCGATGGGTGCCTCGTGCATGATGGTGTAGGGGGTCGAGTTCTCCCACACTCCGTCTGGGGAGGTGTAGAGATATGATGAGGGAGGGGCCATGGCGGGGGTGGACGCGGCGGGGAGGATGGTGTTGGCAATGGTCATGGAGGTATTTATGGTGGGTGACAGGGCGGGTAAACTATGTTTGTGACCGCGGGCGCAGGATGCGGTGTGGTCGCTCCGGATTGGCAGAGTGGTGAAGCGGGGGCTTGTGGGTGTGGCCGGCGGAGTCACGGTGGAGTCGCCGTGACCACTGGAGAGCGCCATTTTCGGTGGAGGCGAAGATCCGTAGGTGCTCAAAAGCAGGTTTGATGGATCTTGAGCACGGCGGTCCCGGGTGACAGCAGTGGGTAGCAATGCAGCGGGTTGTTCGCGCAGGGGACTCGCAGAAGGCGAGTCTCTCACAGGATCAGTAGGTGGGAGGAGTTGCAAGCGGCTAGGTCCATGATGGTACATGTGTGTGCGTCCAGAGGCGACTGTTCCAGGACCAGGTGACGGTGTGACGGGCCCGGCGAGTTGTTGAGGCGGGCTGCGCGGGAAGGTCTTGGGTAAATGCACCCTTTGCAGCGGGTGGAATGCGAGCAGAGCAGCGCGCCAGAAGCCAGATCTGCCCTGTCACTCTGGTCGAGAAAATTTTCAGAGGGTCGCGCCAAAATGCCGGCGAAATGTGCAGATTGCCGACGTTGGAGCTGGGCTTCTACGCGGCTATCACAGCGGCGTGCTGCGGTGGTCGTGCAGCTAGACTATATAGCGGCGGCCGCCATGACGGAAGGACGCAGTAGCAGCAGCGGATCACACGTCAGACGACATTCAACGCAGCCGGACGGCCAGACCTGACGAGCACCAGCGCGGCGCGGCGAGGGAGAGGGCGGGAAAGAATAGGTAGGGCTTGGAGCCTGCTCGCGGAAATTTTGGGGCGAGATACGCCAGATAAACGGGCTCGTCGGCAGCGCCCCTTCCTATCTCTGGTATCGCCTCGACTCCAGACTCGACCAGAAGAAGGATCAAAAAGGCAGATGCAGATCCGCGGCCGCGCACGCCCAGCCCAGCCCTGGCACCTGGCTCCACGCCCGCTCTGCTGCCCGCCAGTCGCCGACCGCGTGCCCGCCGCCATTGGCTTAAATCGCTCCGTCCGACCCCTTCCTGCTACACGCAACCACGTCGTCGTCTCACCACTTGCTTGCGGCCGCCGCCTTCCCCGCACCGCGTGCATCGACGATGCCCCCCGATGGCGAGGGCGAGAGTCAGCGCTCCGCCGCGGTCCCCGGCATCGCCAGCCCTCTCCCGACCGAGTCGCGGAGATTTGAGGAAAAAAGCCTTTAATGACGTCTATCGTGACTTGCTTGGCACGCGGTGCCCCCCATTTCGGCAAGTCGCTATTTGACAGGTCCACAGATGGTCGTCTTGCCAGCCGCATCGAGCTGTGATTGGCATGGGCCAGCGGGCGGACCTGCGCCGCCGCAAAACTCCGCCCTTCATCAGCTCTCCACCCTCCGCCCCCCCCGTCCCCAACCGCTGGCGCCCACGCCGCATGCAGGTACAGCTAGTGCCGTCACCATCCATCACGCCTCTCGCGCCCAGCCCTCCCCAGCCCTCCCCAGCCCTCCCCTGCACTCGATAACCGTGCCGATAAGCTGCGTTGATCATCACGGCACTGTGTCTGGACGGGAGAAGGCTCTGTATTATTTTCGGTAGATGATATTCAGCCGACCTTGAGCCTAACTGCTTTGCCTTTTATCCAATACAAAGCGCCCGTTACCCTGCGATGAAAAGCCCCCCTAGCTGGTCGCCTCCCATACAGGATGGCGGCTTGTAGAATTCCCTAAAGTACCCAAGTAGACTCGTGCCAGTGCCCTAAAGGGCAAGAGTGAGAAGAGAGAGGTGTAAAGCTATTTGATCGTAGTAGAGGTTATGCGCAAGGCCCATGTGCATGCAGCAACGAGAATCGGAACCTGGGCTGGGTATTCCAGGACTAGTGAAAACGAAGAAAGCCAAAAAGCCGCCACTCGCGCGTACACGGTGGCCCTGTTTTGAATAAATAAAAAAAGACGACCAAGGAAATGTAGAGGCAGTGACACACAAAGCAAAACGAAACTCAAAGGGAAAAAACACCGCCTAGATGCGTGGTGATATCGCGTTTGTACAAAACAGGAAAAGCAGTCCGTTAAAAGAAAACCTCCACGCTTGAATTATCGTCATCCATCATCATACTCGTCAGCTCGGGCCGCGATTAAAGGGTGGGCTCTTTCTCATGCCCCCCCAGAAACTCCCCGCTGCCCGCTGCACGAGTCGATGATTTGATCTTCAGTTCAATGGTCGTAGCCGGCACCTCTCTGCCACGGGCTGGCGTTGTTCTGTGTTCTGAACCTGTCGCCGCCCGGGCCATTGGGTGATGCGTACGACGGCGGCGGGCCTGTCCTGTTGTCTCCGTTGGCCGGGAACATGGGTACCGATGGGTCCACGGGGCTGCGCGGAGCACCATAGTAGCCCGCCTCAGCGCCCTTCGGCTGGTTGTGCGATCCCGACGAAAACGACTCCTCGTCGTCGTCGTCGATGCCGGTGCGCTTGTACGGCCCCGTCTTTCCTTCGCCA
Organism: Diplodia corticola; assembly: GCF_001883845.1. Classification (NCBI taxonomy): domain Eukaryota; kingdom Fungi; phylum Ascomycota; class Dothideomycetes; order Botryosphaeriales; family Botryosphaeriaceae; genus Diplodia; species Diplodia corticola. The sequence goes on from NW_017971499.1 coordinate 222,021, forward strand.
CGCGCAGTCGCTCCCAACGCATCGAGCTCCGTCGTGAGTTGCGTCTGAGACTTGATAAACGAACCCCTGTCGTCGCGCATGGGCTGGTAACGGGTGTCGGGGTTCTTGGAGGTAAGTGCGAAATACGACGACGCAAGGACCATGATGAGCAGAACGAGCGCGAACACGGCGTTGTAGACGAAAAAGATCACGCCCATGACACCAGTAACGAGTCCCTGTTGGAATATTAGCGTTGCGATCTTCAGGGCGAAATTACGTTATGCCTTAGCTTACCGGTTGGTTGAAAATGCCCGTGAAAACCAGGAGGAAAATGGCACTAAGGAAGTTGAGCGCCGAGATGGCAATGTTGAACGCGTTCGTCTTCTTGTCCATGTACGGGCGCAGAATGCTGACCGCAATAAGCATACCCGCCTCGAGGAGAACCAGTGCGATCGCCTGAGTAGTTCCGCTTCCCTGTCCCAGGGCAATGAACATGCCCTTGACCAGAGTGAAGGACAGGACAGGCACGATAAAGTAGTAGGCCGTGGCCTTGAACTGGACGTAAAGGAAGCCCCACTTGTTCAGCGAGACCGGGTCCGAGTACAGGATGTAGGCCGGGTTCTTGTGCATCGAGATGGATCTTTGCGCAATGCGAATGACCTTGGAAGAGGCCCACCCGAGAATGCAAACCATCGTGACGATCGTAAAGATGGCGAGAACGATTTCCGCAGCCGAGTCCTTCATTGTAAGTTCCCAGAAGCAGAGCACAACCATTTGAGGGAAACCGATCAGGACCTGTTACGACGTTAGCGGGCGGGTCAGCACAAGCGCTAAACATGATCACTTACGATGCGGAAGAGGATTCCCTTCAGGACGGTCAACCAACCGTTCCTGAACTCCTGGAACTTCGTGCCAGACATCTTTCCATTCTTGGCCAGAAGCTCGAGGAATCCCTTGAAGAGGGCCACGCCCAAGACGACGACGATGACGAAGATGATGAAGAAGGCATATCCAGTCAGGAAGATGTTGGTGAGCTCGATGTTGGCGCGGAAACCAACTCTCTCAATGCCATGAACCGTAACGGTGCTAGTGGTCTCGGCCTGATTGACCTCGTTGTTGCTTCGCCCGATCAAAGCGCGCTTGGCAAACCTCTTGGCAACATCAAGCGAACGCTTCTGCACATCGACGGAAGTAGTCGCCAGACTCGAAAGCACGGTCGAGGGGGTTCCTCCGGTCGCGCGCTGGTACCAGGTGGCCATCTCCTGCAGGAAGCGAACGTGAATGATACCCATGCTCCATTGGAAGTTCTGCGTCCACGAGGCGACAATAGGGGGGAGCTCCACAGCAGTCATGCCGATGTAAGCTTGGGCCTGGAAATAGCCGAAAAGCGAGAGCGCGTTCGAAGCGACATGGGCAGCAGTGTTGGAGTGTCCGAGTCCGGATGTGATGGCCGAGGCCGCGAGACCAGAACCGGCAATGACAGCAGTGACCCAACCGACACCCTTCTGGTAGACGGTCTTTCCGTTGGACAGTTCGGCCTCGACGCAGGCAAGCGGGCGGCCGGTATCAGTGTCGTTGATGTAAATCTGGACCTTACCGTCGAGATCGGGGACAGTGTAGGCAATGTCTGCGAACGTCAGCACTCTGTTGGACGGCCGACACGGGCGACGCGGCTCTCCACAACTGCCAGATACTTACTGGGGACGTTTTCGATGGCGTCGGCCTCAAGGGGCAGGTTCGACTTGATGTTGATCTGGCCAGTGTTCATGGGGCAGAGACCCTTCAAATCGGCGCTGTCACAGGGATCCAACGTCTTTTGCAGCGCACGGAAACCATAGGCGAAGACCTCCAAGTCGGCGGTGACATTTCCAGAGATATCCGAGACTCCGACAATGTTGAAGGAAAGGGTGGCGTTGTCGGGGGTGAAGACGACGTTGAAGAGGGTTGCGGAGAAGCTGGAGTTGGCCATGCACGGGTTGAGCGACTTGGACTCAATGAGGCGCTCGGCGGAAGCGGTGGGCAGCAGCGCGGCCAGCGCTGACAGGGCGCCGGCGAACAGCGAGGATCTCATGTTGCAGAGAGGGCGGAGCGGGAGCAGGTGGGTGGTCGCGAGGGAGCAGAGGCGGTGATGCGCCGCCTCCTGGAGCGGGTACTCGGGCGAGTACAATTAAAGCGGATGCGCCAAACCAGCAGCGGTCGATCCGGAGAATGCGGGAGGGCGTGGGTGGCTTGGGGGGTGAGCGAGAGATGGGGTCGGGGAAGCAGGTCAAGTGAGCGGTGGCTGGGCAGCGGGCGCGGTTGGCTGAGGCGTGCGTGGAATGATGCGCGAAGCAGGTGTAGGTTGCTGCGACGATGACAAGGCCGACCTCCCAAAACCGGGAAGAAGAAAGGGCGGGCTGGGCGAAGGCAAGTGACGCTTTCGATCGAGCCTAGCGCGAGTAACGACCGTGGGAGAGAAGGTTGCGCAGGTGACGCTGCTCGCTCGCGGCGCCGGGGAGTTGAAGACGAGGAGGAGACGAGCACTGGGCAAAGGAAATCGTGGTGGTTGGTGGTGAATGAGCGGACGGGGTCTGGCGAGTGCGCGGCCTGGGACGCTCCTGAGGGCGTCGGGCGGGACGTATTGGGGCTGAGCAGGCGTGTCTGACACTCCGGGCAGCGGAAGAGTGAGGAATGCGCCAGCGACGGGTGCGCCCTAGACGGTCAGGGGCCTGCTCTGGCGTGCTCTGCCGCGCGCGGTTTTTCGTATTACCGTAATTAAACACAAGCTGGTACACGACACGCGGCGCTAGCGGTCTTTCGCAGCGATCTTCTTGTGGGGTTTGGAGGATGGCCCAACTGCCCCTTCGCCGCCGTCGCAGCTGCCCGCCCGGCCGTTACAGGAGCGGCGCTGGCCTTGGGCGCGCGCGCGTTCCAGCACCCTCTCTTCCTTGCGCGCGAGAGATTGCCATCGGCGCCCGCGGCCAGCGGCGCGCAACATAGCCACAGCCCTGCGCACCCTGCAGGCACGGCGCACAACCCGCCCGGTTCTCCGCACCCAATTCCCTCCCAAGCCCGCCCAGGGCGACTCTGCCGCGCTGCCGTCTTGTCCCCCTCTGGTCCTCCGCGACCCCTCCTCTCGTACCCGTACTTCGTACCGCCTGCCGCCCGCCGCGAGCGCGTCTCCGGCTGCCAGCACGCGCTGCGCGGCTGCGCGCGTCGTCGTGCGGCAACGCGCGCCGCCTCCCACGGGCTTGGAGGCCCAGCAGCCAAGGCCCAGCAGCCAAGGCCCCCATCCGTGCGTCATCGCCGTCGCCACCCCGATTGCGCTCTGCAGTTACGAGACGCCCTGCACCCGCCATCCCAGCCGTACCATCACTTCTATATTTGTCCCCCGCCAGCTGGCTGCCTCTTGAAAGGCGCGCTGCAGCCAGCCCATCACCATCACCAACATCATCATCGCTGCTTGATCATCCCGCAGCGATCGCCCTGCGCCGGGGTTGCCCTTCTCCGCCTGGTGCCAGACGCCAGCAATCCTGCCGCGACCGCATCGGGCCCGCCAGCCCACCGGCCTCAGACCCAGTCTGCTGATCAGCGGAGTCGGTCGTTGGGCCAGCCCTTGTCTGATTGCGTACCACGCAAATCATGGCACAACAACCCACCCACCGCCGCGGGCTCACGATGATGAAGTAGGGACCGCCTTCCCTTCGAACCGTTTTGGCCCAGCACTGCCTGGCTTGAACTTTCTTTCTGAGCAACACCTGCATTCCCGGGCCCCGACTGGCCCGCGTCGTCGCGCCGCACCGGCGCCATCCTGCAGTTCGGCCGCACGCACCCCAGCCAATCGCTGGAATTATTGAGGCTCTTTATTGCAAAAGTGGCTCCCCAGAGCGCACCAATCGTTGCGCGTGGCGGCTAGCGACGAAGATGAGACGCTGACCAGATTCTGCGTGCGGCTTGGCGACGTGAAGAAAGTTCCCCGTCAATGCGGTTCCCTTTTAGAAGCGAGCATTTGCCGCTCGCTGTGCCTCATGCCCAAACCCTATTTGCGGGAGGACAAAACGCTCTGACATTCCGCCGCTGATGCCGAGCGGCCGTCGCGACGGTCGAACTCTGCGCGTTTGGTGGTATAGCTGCCTCGGTCCCTTTTTCATTTCGATGACCTCTAGTGAGCTTCCCGGCACCTTCTGTCGCCGAACCCCCTCCCCGCCGTTACCGAGGGGAACAGATACGTGGGACTAACGTCTGGAATCCAGATACTATTTTGGGACGAGCTAGTTATGTATCAGAATTCGGCTCGGGCTAGGCGCAAATGGAGCCGCCTCGCTGCGAAGCTACACACCACTGCTGGCATTTCATCACGGCACTTACCACTAACGGTGGGGTTGGTCGCGCGCTAGGCCCGTATGCTAGAGGGAACAATATTCAGAATCCGTTGAAGGGGGCTCGTCAGCGCGGGCTCAGCCTCCCGCACGAGATTGGCTCATAAAGAATGCGACGGCTGAGCCACCATCATTGACATTTGAACCGCTGGCCCGGGCGTCGGCTTCCAGAAGCATTTACAGAATCGACATACGCGGCCAGGCAGAATTTTCAAGCCGCCTCGCAAACGACGCCGTGAAGGCACAAGGCGCACTCGTGTTCCCGACATTATTCAATGGCTTACTGCATTTTCTATCGCTAACGCCAGGCCGCCGGCATCCGCCAGAGCATCTGGCTCTCATTAAAGGACGAAGAGACGTCTGCATACCCGAACTCCTTACTCCCTTTTTTCCCGTGCCGTCGATTCAAGCAAAACATCTCTTTCCACATGACATTGGTGGGGAGAACGCGCGTCTCAGTGCTTGAATCTCTTGGCTTGGTGAGGCTGGCTACCGTAGCCTCTTCTGCCCTCCTGCTTCCTGTCCCTCATGCTGGAGCCGAGCTGAATATCGACCCGCGGAGGGGCAGTGAAGCCGAAACTGCGTGCCACCTTCTTCAGGTCCAGCTTCTCCACCGAGTAGATGCTGCGCAGACTGTGACTGGCATAGGCGTTGAGGTACGATCGGAACGCCTCCTTGGCAGACTTGTTGAGATAGTAGTTGCTGGAAATCAGCTTCTCGAGCTGGCTCTGGATGTTGAGCAGCTTCTTCTCGGGGAAGTCGAATTCGGTGAGCTCAACCCTCGCTTCCCGGAGCACCTTGATGAAGCCCACTTCCGACGGGTTCAGGACCAGGAGACAACGTCCGCTCTTGCCTGCTCTCGCCGTACGTCCGGCGCGATGAATGAAGCTCCGTGCATCATCAGGGGGGTCCAGCTGGATGACCCAGTCCACGGCAGGGATATCAAGGCCACGAGCTGCCACGTCGGTCGCGATCAGACAGCCAGCTTGGCTGTTGGCGAACTCGAAGAAGGTGGCCGTGCGTTTTTGCTGCTTCATCTTTCCCGAAAGACCCAGTACAGGCAGGTCAATGTAGTTGAGCAGACTCGTGAGGTATTCGACTGTAGACAATCAGCATAACGAAGAATCACGAGCGGAGTCGGAAGGGCTTACCAGATGCACATGAGCTCGTGAAAACGATGACCTTCTTCTTCTGGTGCTTCTTCAAAAACGTGAAAAGCAATCTGAACCGGAGGTCCGAGTCGCACACGACGAAGCCCAAGTCCAAGCCGTCAGCGGTAGCATGCTCCTTGTAGTGGTCCACTGAGATGAAGAGCGGGCCGGGCTTGAGCGAGATTCTGGCAAGGTCCTCGACCTTGGTGGTTTGGGTTGCAGAGAACAGCGCTAAAGAATGTCAGCATTACAAGCTAACAGGAATACCTTTTTGGCTTACCGGTTTGACGCGTTTGGGGGTTACCCAGGATCTTCGCTATCTGGCGCATTTCATCTTCAAATCCAGTTTCCAAAATTCTATCGGCTTCATCCAGGACAAGTGTACGCAGGTTCTTGAACACAAAACCGGGGGTATTTTGCAGGTGGTCGAGAAGTCTACCAGGGGTGGCTGGAATAAAGTCAGTCAATCGAGCGTAACACTTGGAGAAAACACGAATGGAAACTCAAGGTGAACGCGCGTGTCTGAGAATAGACATAGAAGAGGGCCAGCTTACCAATAAGAAGGTTTACGCCCTTCTCGAGCTTGAACTGCTCAGCCTTACGGTTGGCACCGCCCATAACTATTGGAAAGTCAGGTTACCATTATTCAATCACCCCCTCAACAGAGACAAACCTATGCCAAAAGTCTGTGTATGATGCTCCATGAGCTCGCGCGCGACGCCGAATATTTGCAATGCCAGCTCTCTGGTGGGGCTAATGACAATTGCGCCAGTGCCGTTACGGGGCTTGAAGCGGAGGCTGTGTAGCATCTCGACGACGGGAATGAGGAAGGCCAGAGTCTAGAGTACAGTGAGCTTCTGAGAACTAGTCAAGCTCTGCAGCATTTTGCATACCTTGCCGGATCCAGTTTTCGCCTGTGTCGAAGTCAGTAGAGCTCTGCGCAGCACAATTCAGAGATTACTTACCGCACCAAGGAGATCCTTGCCGGCCAGAAGAGGTGGAATACCCTTGGACTGAATCTCGGTCATGTTGTCAAAGCCCATTTCCTTAATAGCCTGTTGGGTCTTCTCCGACAGATTCAGGTCCGCAAACTTCTTCGGCTCTGCTCCGTCCACAGCGGGTAGCGATAGCTGGGATTCAAAAGCCTGGGTAGCTGCATTGTCCAGCTCTGCATCGCCCTCGTTGTCGCTATCGTCTGCCGGAGACTTGTCGTCCTCATCGTTGCCATCCTCCGGCTCGCTCTCCTCGGGAGCAACGTCTTCGACGGCAACGTCTTCGACGGGGACGTCGCTCTCCTCATCGGTTTCGGGAGCCTTCCTCTTCGTCGCCTTCTCGGACTTCTTGGTGGATTTTTTCGACGACTTCTTGGGCGCGGGCGCGACTTCGGTCACGGTAGTTTCGGTCTCTTCAACCTCGGGCGCCTTCTTGCTGCCCTTGCGCTTGCGCTTCTTGGAATCGGCAATGTCTATGGGCGACATGTCTGCGGTACGAGCCTGTGGCGTTCGGAGCGGTGCTAGGCGTGGGCGGTCTTCTGGCGCAGCGTGCAGTTGCGCTTGAACGCGGAGGTAAGTTTTCTGCGGCCATGTAGAAAATCCATCGGCAAGTCGGCGTTTGCTGAGGCGCTTGGCCGGAAATGTCATAGTGCAGACGGGGGATCCCTGTACATTCCGGCAGTGATGATCTAACGTCTCCGGCTTCATGTCAAAGTCACCACTCCATCCCCCGCATGTCTTCACCTGTTTTTGGCGACACGGGCACTGCTCGCTCAAGCGTGCCGTTTTCCCAGCTTGTGGTTGTTCTGGCAGTTGCAAGCGCCATTTCACTCTTCCAAAACATCACACCTAAAGTCGTTGCCGCCAGCTACTCCATCTGCGCCACGCTATGGCTCTTCAGACTCGTATCCCGCGACGCAACTGCAATCGTCGACAGCTTTACCTTGGTCGTTCTCTCAGAATTCGGCGATTTGTCTCTGATTACGAAAGTCTTTGAGCTCACATCTGGATATGTTATCACCACTCTCGCTGCCATATTCTCGGCTTTTTTGATTGTCACGGTTTTGAGATCGGCACTGCTTTTCAGGAGCAGCGACAGCGAACACGGCATCCAAGCCGAATTCCAGGCTCCTGGAAAATGTTACAGACCGCTTCTATTTCCATGCCGTACTACACACACTCGAATGTTCCCCAAGAAGCATTCCTTCGCATACTCGTATCTTCTTGTCGGTGTCCCGGTTGGCCCAGAGGAAAACGATCACCTAAACACGTCCATGATATCAGTTGATGCCGAGTCTTCATCTGGTGCATCGAGAACAAAAGGATGGTTTCATATCCGGGGATCAGACTACCTCGAGCGTGGTGGTGAGAACGTGAGCCTTAAAGCAAAGCTGACGCAATACTTACAGTCTCAGGTATGCACGTACATCTTCGTCAACCAGACGCAAGCTAACAGGTACAGGGAATCTCCGACGGAGAATGGCATCATGCCTACCTTGTGACGGCAGCAAAATTCCTTGGATATTCCTTCAACCCTGTTTCCTTCTGGTACATCTACTCCGCGAGTCATCAGCTCGTCATGATGATTTTGGAAGTAAACAACACCTTTGGTGAGAGGCGCATGTACCTCCTCAAAGGCTCGAGTCATGATGTTGGCGATTTGTGTGACGAAAATGGCACGACTGGACACGCCAAACAAGCTACAAAGTTCACGGACGCTTGGGTCAAGGACTTCCACGTGTCTCCATTCAATTCTCGAAAGGGATCCTATTCCTTGACTGCCGTTGATCCGTTCAATACGGTGCAAGGAGTTTCCCCTCGTATTGACAACAACATTGTTCTTCGATCATCCAAACAGCACCCAAAACTTGTAGCGCGGGTATTCTCAGACGGTGCACCACAAGACCCTAACAGGTTATCTATACGGCAAGCGTTGTACTTCATTGGCAACTGGTGGTGGGTGGGCCTGGTCACGTTCCCAAGAATCGTAAAGGAAGCGTACAAGCTTTACTTTTGGCGAAGCCTTGAGGTGTTCTTTCGCCCGGAAGTCGTGCCTACAAGTATCGGCCGGGATTCCACGACCATCGAAAGGTAGGTCCATCCTATCGTCTCTAGAAGGCTGTTCATTAACCCGGTCTTTTTAGGCATCTAGAATCTTTCTTCCGTCGGTACCTTGATTACCTTGTCAGCCGGACAGACCAATCTGTTCGGGTTTCCTACACACCCGCGCCGGGGCTTGGTGAGCCCCACGAGTTTTTCTCGTCCAGTGCAAAGGAAGATCAATCTTCCAAGTCTTTGGAAATCAATGTAACCAGCCCGGCCTTCTATAGCCGGTTTGTGCACTACTATCACACATCCGAGGCTTTGGACCGCGAATCTCTCTTTGCCGATGAGAAGAACAAGACTGCATGGATATCAAACCCGCAGGCACTAAAGCTACTGCCCCTGAACCGTCCGAGATACGTCGAGCCACCGCAGCTCAAATTCTCGCGAGCAAGGAGCGCTATTGGTTGGCACCTTCTCCGCAGACTGCGCTGTCCGCCAGCAGCACCAAGCTATCCAGCCTCCGTACAAGGTTCTGATCCGGCTTTCGTCCGCGAAGACATCAGGCCGAAAGGGTTTGCAACGTGCGATGAATACGTCATGCGGAACTGCCACGATGCCTGGCTGTATAAGCGCTGTCTACTCAAGCTCTTCCTGGCGCAGAGGTTCGGGCTGGGGTTTACCGAGATGGTCGACTTGCTCGACCTCATTGTCAGGGTCTGCCTAATCGTGGGCGTTCTCAGTGTAGTATCAAGTGATCTGCAGGCACGTGGCGCGGAGGATGCAGGATCGGCGGTGCCAAAGATTCTCGGACTCAACACCGTTCACGCTTGGAGCCTGATCAAAGAAGCAATCTGAAATTGTGGCCTTGGAACTTTCTAGATTATTGATAGAACGCCTTAATTAGACTATCGTTTCCCTACCGGTCACTTCGGGTGATGGCTTTGATCTATAGTAGCCCCGGTGCGTGCCCGCTTCAATTAAACGTGCTTGGGCCACCCACATACCATATGCAAGGCAGACTTCAATCGTTTCGGTTCGGCTGAGCTTGTCTCCTTGATACAAACCGCACTGCCGACGAGCGGCTCAAAGCTTCGCATTGATCACGCTGCCGCCGTCCAAAGCGATGGTCGCCCCGTTGACAAAACTGCCAGCCTTGCTGGACAGGAAGAGGCAGGCGCCTGCAACGTCCTCGGGGCTGCCAATGCGGTGCAGTGGGATCCCCGACTCGATCACGTCCTTGTACTGCTTCAGGGTCGCCGCCATCATCTTCGACTCGAACGGTCCACAGGCAAGCGTGTTGGAACTGTCTCTCGCACCGTGAGCTCCCACGCACAGTACACTACGGGCAGGAAAAAACAAAAAAAAAAAAGGAGCTTACGTGATATTCCTCTTGCCGAGATGGCTCGCCAGCACGCGGCTCAGGTGGTGCAAGCCGGCCTTGCTGCTGGAATAAGCAAACGTCTCGAGGGCGGGCACGCGCAGGCCGTCGACGGAGCCGATGTTGATGATGCGGGCGGGCTCGGCGCCGGGGCCGTCGCCCTGGGCGGCCTTCTCCAGCAGCGGCGTCACCAGCTGGGTGATGGTGAAGACGCGGTGCAGGTTGAGGGTGAGGACGCGCACCCAGGCGGAGTCGGGGTACTCCGCGTAGGGCGCGCCCCAGTTGGAGCCCGAGTTGTTGACCAGCACGTGCAGGCGGTCCTCGCGGCGGGCCAGCTCGGCCGCCAGCCGCCGGCACTCGTCCTCGCTGTAGAAGTCGGCGGGGATGGCGTGCGCGCTGCCGCCGCTGCCGCTGGCCTGGCCCGCCCGGTTGAGCTCCGCGACGGCCGCGTCGCACGCCGCCGCGTCGCGCGACGAGATGTAGACTTTGGCGCCGTTGGTGACGAAGCCCTCGGAGATCATGCGCCCGATGCCTTTGGCGCCGCCGGTGACGAGGACGACTTTGCCCTGCGCGTTGCTGGGGTTAGCTCTCTCGCTCGTGGGCGGGCTTGCAATGATGCGTGCGGCAGTTGTCGTCGTACCTTGACGCTGAAGAGGTTGTTGACGTCCATTGCGGCGGTAGGTAATTGGTTCAGCTCGCTGGTGTTGAAAGGCAAGACTGGAGCATGGCGGCAGGTCGTTGGTTCAAGTAGTACGCTTTCCCCAGCGAGCTTCCCGCGTCCGTAGGTAATCTGGGGAAACGTACGTAGTAGGCCAATGCCGAGGCAGTCGGCGGCACCGATACGGAGGGGGATCGCCCTCTCTCGAGCTGTGCCACGGGCGGCTTTGCCGCGGGGCGGGCGCCGACGTCTCGGCCTCTCTTTTGGCCTTCCCCAAGCTTTCAAGAAGAGAAGCTCTGCAAACTTTCCCTCGCCCAATAATCCCACCCTCTGCAACGCCATCCGCCCGCTCCCGCAACGCCGCCGACCATGGACGAATTGCAGGCCAGACACCGCAAGGAGCAGCGCGATCTGCAGGCCCGCATCACCCAGAAGAAAAAGGCCGCCACCAAAAAGACCCGCAAAGGCGTCAACGACGAATGCGCGAGGCTCGAGCAGGAACTGAAGGAGCGGCAGGCGCGCGAGCTGGCGGAGCTCGCCGGCAATGCAGGCGACGGCGGCGATGCCGACCCCGAAGCTGCTGAGTCGAACCTGATCGAAGACGGAGGCCACAACGACGACGGCGACGACGACGACGACCTCGCAGGCGCCGCCGAAAAGCTTTCGATATCGTCGAGCCAACAGCAGCCCGCCACCTCGAATGGTGTCGAACAAACGCAGGGGCCGAAGCGCAAGGGCAATCGCCAAAAGGCTCGGCTGGCCCGTCGTGCGGCAGAGCAGGACGCCCTGGTCGCCGAGGCCGCTGCGGAGGCGCAATCCATGCCGGACCTGCGCAAGGCCGAGCGCACTGCTTTGGTCGAGCAGTTTGAAAAGCTCGGGCTGAAAGAACAAGTCATTCGCGCCGATGGGCACTGTCTGTATAGCGCCATTGCCGACGGGATGACTGCCCAGGACCTCGATTTGAAGCCGCGGGTAGCACCGACCATAATTGGACAAGAAAACGGAGAGACAGACGGCAAGAAGGAAAGCTACAGAACAGTGCGAAAGGCGGCGGCAGATTGGATCGCGTCGCATCCGGACGACTTCGTGCCTTTCATGGAAGAGCCACTGGATTCCTACGTAGTCAAGGTCCGAGATTCTGGGGAGTGGGGTGGGCACATGGAGCTGTTGGCGCTGGCAAGAACGTACGGCGTTAACATCAAGGTGCTTCACTCGGATGGTAGGGTTGACACCATTGAGCCTGGTGCCGAGGGCCAGGCTCCGGCAAATGGAGAAGAGAAGGAACTATGGCTGGCGTACTACAAGCACGGCTTCGGATTGGGAGAGCACTACAACTCCTTGAGGAAAGGAACTTGATTTTTCTAAATCTACAGCACTCTACAGAACGGCATCTCCTCCGCGAGGGGAATAAAGGTTGACCGGAGGAGCCCGTTCTGAGACATGGGGCGCGTTGGTAGGGAGCAACGCTTATGCAGCAGCTTGGTGTCGCCAGATGCTCACGAAATCGGTGCCCTTTCCGATTTCATGGCTCTGCTCGGGATGGAAATGCACGAGGCGAACCAGCCCATTCTTGTTCCTCGGAATCACGCCATCCTCGCCTCGCTCCTCGATAACGTGGCCGTCGTCACCGTACTCCAACTCTTCCCCGGGACGACTGAGGTGCTGCTCGTACACTCTCGGCTGGCAGCCAAACGGTGGGCCTCCTGTGGATGGCTCCTTGTACGTCGGAAACTCGATACAGACGAGCCCGGCGTGTGGATCGTGGGAGAGAAGTTGCGACATGCGCAGCGACCACGCTGGACGAAGCTGAGGCGGAAGAGCAGAGAGGAACTATAGTTCAGTGTTAGACATACCACGCCAAAGAAGCGGGACAGAAACAGGGCCGACGAATGCGGGGCATACCGTATAATCATAAATCAAGTCGAACTCGGCGCCGCCAGTCTCCCTGATCCAATCGTCTTTGAAGAAGTCGCCGAGCACAAAGTTGACAGAGCCGCGTCCGATCTCATTGTCAATCGTCTCGTACTTGTGGAAGTCCTTGTCCTCGACGTCCCGCGCCCACTTCTTGGCCTGCTCGATGGCATGGGAGCTCACCTCCAGCCCCCACGCGTCGTAGCCGTACGAGGCCAGCAGCACGACGTCATAGCCCTTGCCGCAGCCGGGCACCAGCGCCCGCTTCCGTCGCTTGGTCCGGTCGTCGACGGGCGCGGGCACCAGCGGGCGCTCGTCCTGCTTGACGTCCTTGGAGCGGTTGGAGAAGACGTGCGTCGTCAGCAGCTCGTGCAGGGCCGGGTTGGGGAAGCCCTTGTCCCACGGCAGAAAGTCGCCTTCCTTCCACAGGTCGTCCCAGCGCGGGCCCTGGTCCTTGGGCTCGGTGCTGCCGAAGTGGGTGCGCAGGCGCTCGCGGGCCTCGGTGGGATGCTTGGGGTGCTTGTTGAATTGGCCGGGCGGAGGGCTGGCGCGGCCGGAGGGTTCGGAGTGCATTGCTTTAGAGGACGGACTAGCTGTTGGGCGGCGGTGTGGGGTTGGTTGGTGGGCGGTAAGTTTCCGGGCGGCTTGTTTGCAGTGCGGTAGACTGGGTACTAGTTGACGTGGAGTGTTGCAGGTCGGGTGCGGTGGGCGTGCGGGTTATTTGAGGTCTGGAGGAGGCTGGCTTGCTTGTTGAGTGCGGCGAAACACAGCAGCGGTTCACAAGGTTGCTGGCTGCCAGATTGACTCTAGGATCTGGAGCATGACGCCAATGACGAAGGCGGTCCACAAGGTACCCGCTGGCACGGCCGGAGCTAAGCGAGTGCTTGGCCATGCTTGACCGCGGCGGCGCAATCAAGTGACCCGTCTGCTGGGCTCGGTCTTCGCGCTTTTCGGGGCGGATAACCGGCATCGCCTGCCTCTTTCCGCGCCCCAGCATCTGCGCCAGGCGGGGGAGGATGGGCTTTATCGTCATGGCGCGCCGCCCGATAAACCCAGCGCCCGCCCGGCCGCTCGCAGGGCTGGAGTCGCGCCCCTTCCCTCCCGGTCGTCCTTATCCGACCCGTGTTCGTGCGCGTCGGAAGGTGGTAATCGCGGTGGAGCAGAAGCATTCTAGGTAGAGCTGCTCGGTACATTCCCGTCCCGCAACTCGGCCCCGTGCGGCCGACAGCTACAAAAAATCGTGAGCCGCAGGGGAAGCCTTGCCACCGCTGTTTTTTCTATTTTCTCAATTTTCTCAAGTGGCGCGGCAGCACGCTGCTTCCTCGAACTCTGCCTTCAGTTGACCCTCGGCAGCGCCTGCTCCTTGCCGACCCACTCGTCTCGCAGCCCCGGCTACTCCTCAACCCCATTAGGAAGGAGCCGAGGCAACTTCTTCACCAAGCAGCCACGCCCAACAGACTGAGTCGCAGCTTGGCTAGTTAACAATGTCGGACGAAGAGAAGGATGTTGGCTTCGAGGTCAAGCCCTCGTCAGCAAGCCATGCCCAGGAACCAGCAGAAGACCGGCCCAAGACCGGCACCAGCAGTGTGTCATCCGATGACGACGAGATACACCACCACCAAGATGCGCCGAACAGTGACAATGGTCCTCAACTCCACCCGATATCATCTCGCGCGTCGGCGCCGCTCTCCCGAATGCCTACCGTCATCCCCCGGCGCGAGCGGCGCGGGCTGCTCGCACACCTGTGCCTGATTCCAGAGGTGTCGAATCCCTACGAATACAGCCGCAAGATCAAATGGACCCTCACCTTCTTCGTCGCCCTGGCCGCCATGGCCGCGCCCACGGGTTCGGCCATCATCCTGCCCGCCCTCAACGACATTGCCTCCGATCTCGGCACCACCGCCACCATCGCCAACATGAGCGTTGCCTTCTACATGCTGGCCATGGCCATCTTCCCGCTGTGGTGGAGCTCCTTCTCCGAGACGCTGGGCCGCCGCACCATCTACCTCAGTTCCTTCGTCCTCTTCATCCTCTGGGGCATCCTCTCCGCCGTCGCCAGCAACATCTCCATGCTGATTGTCATGCGTGTGCTGAGTGGCGGCGCCTCGGCCAGCGTGCAGGCCGTCGGCGGCGGCACCATCGCCGACATCTGGGAAGTGAAGGAGCGCGGCCGTGCCATGGGCATCTTCTACCTGGGCCCCCTCTGCGGCCCCCTGATTGCTCCCATCGTCGGCGGTGCCCTTGCAGAGGGGCTTGGTTGGAGGAGCACTCAGTGGTTCCTCGTCATCTACGGCGCCGTCGTCTGGCTCTGCATATGCTTTTTCCTCCCGGAGACGCTGCGCCGCACGAAGAACGTGGTGGCCGAAGCCGAGAAGGAAGCAGCGAAGGCGACCGCAGCAACACGCACCAACGACGACCCTCTCGCGGGAAGCAACACGACCGAGGAGGTCGAAGCCGCCGCCGCCGGCCTGGAGAAGCCCGCCGCCAACACCGCCCAGCAGCCGTCGCCGCCACTGCAGCGCGTCTCGACACGGCAGAGCGTGCAGCGCACGACGACCAAATGGCTGCTCGTCCTCCGCCGCTGCTTCCTCGACCCGCTCCGCATCATCCTCTACCTCCGCTTCCCCGCCATCTTCCTCGTCGTCTCGTACGCCACCATCGCCTTCGCCTGCCTGTACGTCCTCAACATCAGCATCGAAACCACCTTCTCGCACCGCCCCTACGCCTTCTCCACCATCATCGTCGGCCTCCTCTACATCCCCAACTCGCTCGGCTACATGTTCACCTCCCTCTTCGGCGGCCGCTGGCTCGACAGCATCATGCGCCGCGAGGCCGCCCGCGCCAACCGCGTCGACCCCGCCACCGGCCGCCTGCAGTTCCGCCCCGAGGACCGCATGCGCGAGAACGCCTGGCTCGGCGCCGCGCTGTTCCCCGCCGCGCTCGTGTGGTACGGCTGGACGGCCGAGGAAGGCGTCTTTTGGCTGTGCCCCATGGTGGCGAATTTCTTCTTCGGCGTCGGCAGCATGCTCATCTTCGCCATGGCGACGACCATGCTGACGGAGTTTATGCCCAAGAAGGCGAGCAACGGCATCGCGCTGAACAACTTTGTCCGCAACATCTTCAGCTGCGTCGGCAGCGTCGTCGCGCAGCCGCTCATCGCGGCGATTGGGAATGGGTGGCTGTTTACTGGCTTGGCGGTTATTTCGTTTGTGTGGGGCTGCGCGTGTATTTGGGCGATGAAGCGGTTTGGTGAGAGGATGAGGAAGGGGATGGATGGGCATAAGGCGTTTGCGTGAGAGGGGAGAGATGGAAAGAGAGAGAGAGAGAGAGAGAGAGAGAGAGGAGGATTCGGTATTAATTTTTTTTTTAGTTTGGGGGGTTAAATGAAGCGGCATGTGACAAGATGATGATGGGATTTTGGGAAGGATAGGAAACGGTTGGGAAAAATCGAAACGATAGATCATCATGACCGACCGCTCCGCTGTCTGATGGGATGTTACGGAAAGGATACGAGACGACACTACAGGCGGACATAATGAGCAGCAACAAATGGAAAATTGTGCGACGAATTAATGCTATACGCCCAAGGTTCGTGATAGGTTTGAGAGGGGGCGCAAATGAGATGGTGTGACGGACACCATGTAGACGGCTGTGCTCTTCTGTCTCATCAGCTCCCGGTGACAAAGGACGGAACCGTCCAACCGATATATGGGTTCGATCGGTGCAAGGCTTCTTGGACCGACCTCGCCCAGCCTCGCCCCCGCTCCGCAAGCGACCACGCGCGGGTGCCTAACAGACGGTCGTGCGCTTCCGCTCTCCGAGCCGACGGCGGAATCGCACATGAAGAGCTCTTTAACGCCCTCGGTGACACGAATGCGTTTCAATGCTATAGTATCACATAGGGGCGATTGATATGTGAGCTGCGCATGCTGGCCTCCTCCATTCGAGCGGTGCCATTGAGGAAAGCGAACAATGTCCCGTCAGAGGTCACTTGCCTCTCCCAGATGAACCAAGACTCGGAATCCTCTGGAGTAGACGCGAGACATCCAGCGGTCCTGGTGGGTACGCCTCCCCACGTTCGATTGGTCAACACAAACAGAATCAATCCATATAAGACACTTCAGATTGGTGAGGCGAAGACGTCGAAGGACGTTCTCGCAATTTGATGTGACCGTAACAAGACGTCTACGGCCCGGCTCGCAACGCATGTTTCTGTGCAACGACGAATCACCACTTCGGTCCGCCCATGTGTATGAGACAGCTTCGGAGGGGGGTACTTCCTCGAGATCATTGCGGACAAGTGTGCAATGGACCCGGTTCGGCTATCCGCTATAGTGTCTGGGTATAAAACCGCCAGATGAATTTCTCTGTCCTGCTGGATTGGAGCGTAGGCGTACATGCGTAGTGATTGGACGGTCGAGTCCGATACTCCTGAACGGTAGAGGTATCGTCGAGTCCATGGCAGGTGATTGAGTGGCAGACAGGCCGGACATAAATGAGATTACAGCCACAGGACTCGTAAATGGGGCCGCGGTTCTGGAGTGTAAAGGATACCGGGTAAGATTGACATAAGTTTTGGAAGAAGCAGCGACGCTGGGACTGCATTGTTATTATTTTTGAATTTCAAAACGCGACAAGGCCAACAGAAGTTATCGCCCACAACTGGGTGGCAGTAAAGGGTGCAAATTCCATCAGGTATAGGAGGAAGATGCGTTTCGAAACCGTGCTCAGGGATTTCAGGCCCCCAGAAACGGTGGGTGGTGTTCATGTGGTGTGTATGGTGTGTAGTGTGAGAGTAGTAAAGGCGAAACTGCGTCATTTGCGCATCCGTGAAGAGTAAGGCTGAGGGGAAGGCAGCCGGAAGGCTGAGGACTTGACCGTGGTGTACTACGTGAGAAAAACTGCCACTAAGATCCTGGTAGCTGATCCCGGTTGTCAACCCAACTGCCGCTGCGGAGACGCATGGTCACTGCACTGTCTTGCGGAGAGGGAAAAGCATCAGTGTCAGAAATAGGCTTCATATACGTCACTTCAACCAACGAGAGAAAGATCGAGAGCTAATGTTGCACGTAATGCGAATGTAGGCCGGTAGATAGCTCAGTCATCTGATTAGGGTATGAAAGCACCCACCAGATCGCTACCTCCTCGCCCCTCATGCCACTCATTCAGTGCATCCAACATGATCGAAATTCTGCATCTATAGCATCAGCGAAGTAATCATTGTGCGCAGGGAACTCCAGCTTTAGAAACGGCAACTGCGCATTTGCATTTCGATAAGAACAGTGGGGGAATTGCCAATGACCCCCCAGTTTGATGTCGCAACGGATCGAATGGGTGAACAAGAACCACGAATAGAGCTCACTAGGAGTGATTACCTGCAGTAGTCATCGGCCTATGATCGCACGACGTGACATCCCAAAATTCCATCCATGCTGTCAAGCCGTGCCCTTCACTTCAAAGCAGCCAGCGTCCTGGGAATCCTTGAACAGCGGATATCATGAGACAACTCGAAGCTTATAGATGAGTGACGATGTGTAGACAGGACGGCCCCAATATCGGGACAACGGCCACATAAGAGCTGAAGCTGCTTAAAATTGCAAAGATAAGAATAGATAAAAAGTAGACAGACAGGCTGAGGGGGGTATCAATCAACTCTCAAACACCAACAAAATCCAGCGTCATCAGTCAAACGCGCGCGCTGAGAGAAACCGAAAAAAAAAGAAGAAAAGAATGATAAAGACAGGCGTGCTGTGCTGTGCTGCGCTGTGTGCTGTGCTACAGCAACCCACCGGCGCGCCTCCGCAAACCCCAAAGGCATACAGATCGCGCCGTCGCCTATGCATCGTATTACCCAAATACCTGACCAACCCCAGTACCAACCAACATCCTCAGACTTATTGGCGCCAAAATCTCCATCCACAGGAAACGTCAAAGAAGAAGAAAGGAGGAAAGAAAAAGATAACGAAAATAGAACGATGGTATATTGCCAAGTCCGTTAGCTCCGGCGCCCGGCGTCGTCGTTGTCGAATTGCTGCTGCGCCTTTTCGCAATTTCTTGTCAGGAAAAAGAAAAAAGGAAACTCGTTGGATAGGTAGTAGGTATGCCTTTAGTGGCTAGGCCGTCGCCGGCTCGTTGGTTGCCGAGCCGGCACTTTACTCCTTGGAGCCATTCGCGCAAGACCCCATCTCGCTTCTTCAGCAGCCCCCCCAAAGGGTCCCCTCCATTCGGCAAAGTTCAGGAGAAAGCGAACGGCGAAAAAAAAAAAAAAGAACTGGCTGGACCCAGCCGCACGTCGGGCGGCTTGGTCGGGCGGGCCAGGGGAAGAGTCCAAGAGATAGACACTACTGTGATGCGCGCACGCACCCTAGTCCAGGAAGACATGAGGGGCGAGAGGAACCACGAGGGAAAAAATAGCAGGGTCCAGCCTTGTTGGGCGATAGTCTTTGAGGGGCAGGAGCGATTGTTTCGCCTTCTTGTCAAAGTGCATGCGCACCCCCGCTAGTGCATCAGAAATTAGACGTCGACAATGACGCGTATTGGTGGCGTGCGATTCGCGAAGCCCTTGGTTTCAGATCCCGCAGCCAAGGCGGTGGTGAAGAAAAATGAATAAAAATAGCGATCGTTGAACAGTAGTGTGTCCTTGGAAAAAAGAGGGGCAAGTCGTTTGGTTTCAAGTTGCTTGCTCGAAAAAAGGAAAAAAGGAAGCTACGAGGTTGGGTTGAATTTGGGTATTCGTCGGTCGAACTGTTGTGAGACCACGTCCATGTCCTTCTTTGGCCAGATTAGGGTTCGTCATCCAAGTTTTTGGCGCAGTTCCGACGAGAACCGGAATGGCAGCCGAGTGGACGGCGGATAGAAGCGCGCTGTCCTGCCATGCAGCGGGTGCAACGTCTGGTTTCTTGCTCCAAGGGCAGTGGTCATGTAACACCAGCGGGAATGGGAACCATGCTGCATATGCATCGTCATCTACGCGGGATGGAAAAGTCAAAGTTCGAATTGTCCAAGGCGTGTTTGCAGGGATGCATCTGCAGTTCGGAAATGGCCTTCATGTGCAGCCCGGGATGGACATGTCAGTTGTCGTCTCCTAATAACCCGATGCTCCGGTGGGATCGATGGCCGTCCTGTGGTAGGTGATGCTGCTGCGAGTTGCGCGCCTGGCTGTCCGTTTCAGGACAGCCTTGGTGGCGAGACGCCCTGCCGGCGCTAAAACAGCCCTGCGGACGATTGTTTGACTGCATGCTCCATTTTCGTTGCTTACTTGTTTCGCTAGCCGCTTCATGTCGTCGCATCCCGCGAGTTCTTCCTGGTCCATGGCATCGGCATCTCGTGAATGGCCGAGGTGATGGACTTGGATCGGATGCTCCAGGCGCGCATCGAACCGACAGCTGTCGTATCGCTCATCATGGAATCCGCGACGGAATAACGCAGTTTGGCCTCATCAGCGACGGTGCAAGTGTCATCCACCGCCACCGACTCGTCATCATCGACACCATCTTCAGGAATGGCGTGCAGATCCGAGCGGGGGGACAGGGGTCCGCTGTGGAGGCGTCCCACTGCCAGCTCATGAGGCTCGCAGTGCAGGTTTACCATGCCAGCGTGATCGGCCAAAAGATCGCGAAGCCGGCCTGCAACGCTGAAGGCCGACGGACGCGCTTCGGGAACAGGCTGGACCATGTCCTTGACGAGCCCGAGCATCGGCTTCACGGCTCTAAAGTGTATTTCTTCGTGCTCCATGGCGGCGGCCTCGAGGTGCTGCATCCAGCTGTAAAGTTTGTCGAGGTTGCTGTGAAAAGACGAGTCACTGCGCGAGCCGCTCTTGGCAGGTGTTTTGTGCTTGGTGGTCCGGTGTTTGACGAAACTCGATGGCTTCTTCTCGATCATGAATGTCAAGATGTCGAGGAACACGCAGCCCAGGGAGAATACATCTGCAACTTCGCTGGACGCAAGTGCAGTGTTCGGTTCTGAAGGGGCTTTGTTGTAACTAAGATCGAAAGCGGACAAACTGGCGTTCGCAAAGTGGTGTATCCTTCTTGCTGTCTTGGTACTGGCTTGGGACCCGTGGGATGACGCGTTGCTGTCCATGGAGGCTCTGCGATTTTTGCTTTTGGTCGGGCTGGACACGGGTGCGAGAAGGTTTGCTAGACTCTGTTCGTGAGCTTCCGGGGGAGCATAGTTGTAGATCTCTTCGGGCGTTATCTTTTTGTCCCGCTGCAGTGACTTGAGCGAACCAATGTCACTGAAGGCTACGCTGCCGTGGTCGTCAATCAGAATGTTGGATGGCAATATGGCCCCGTGAGTGACGTCGTGGCCATGCATTGTAGCCACGGCATCAGCGAGGCAATGCATCCAATTCAAGAGAAGAGCGCGACGTTCGGGCAGGGACAGTCTCATGTACAGGGGCGGTGTTCTGTGGTCAATGAAGGATCTGAGGGTATGCTGTCCGACGAAGGAGGAGACGACAAAACCATGTCCCTTGGCCGTGTAGGAGGCCCAGACCGGAGCAATATGGGCGTGATGGATTTCCTGAGCGGCGGCGATGTCCTTCAAAAACCCATCCTTCTCTAGCTCAGCGTCCTCGCCGAAAGAAATGCGTCTACGAACGAAGACATGGTCTGGCTTCTGGGGGAAGTGGATGCGCGGCCAGTGCTGCAAGACAGCGGCGGGGGGCAGCTTGTAGACGTGCTCGATGGGGATGACTTCGTTCGGGCCATAGTCGACGTGAGCACCGCGGCTAAGGGTGCGGAGTAGGAAGGTGAACTGGGTCTGGTAGAATTTCCGGTTGAGCTGGTCGTCCTTTTTGCGAGAGAGAGCGAGGCGCTCGACGTTGTCCAGGGAAATAGGCAGGTCCTCGTCGTCCCAAGAATCGTCGATGACCCCAAAGATCTGGTCGGGGGCGCCGACTTCGCACAGGATCAAGAACAGTCGCCTCGCCTTCTCCATGATCCATTCCAGGTAGGTGTCGTCGGTGAGGCCATCGCCAAAGGCCAGAGGCTGGGTGAGCAGGTCACGTTCGTCCTTGCGCAGGCGAGAAGCCACGAAGTCGGCAGTGACTTTGGCATCAATGCGCTCTTGGGTCCACCACAGCTGCTGCAGAGGGGCGTGGGGAGTGACCAGCGAGTGGCCGGCGTAGCTGCGAGGGTCAATGGGGGCGTAGGGTTAGGTGAGGGGGGAAACTGACCCGTAGATGTAGGCATTGAGGGCGATTGAGTTCTGGGTGACCACATTGGTGACGCTTTTGGAGCCCATTGTCCTGGGGAAGGGTGTGGGGTTGCGGCGGTACTCGGGGCTGGGCGTGGGCGTGGGCTCGAAGGGGATTTAATCGAGCATGGCTGTATGGAGACATGATGGGGGCGGCGAGGCGGCAGGGATGCTGGAGTTTATCTGCGTGTGTTGCGCAGCGGGGGTCCGGGAGTCATTGGCGGGCAGGGAGCAAATTGGCGTTGTCGGGGTGCCAATGACGGCGTGGGAGGCCGGGGCTATAGGCGCCTGCAAGCCGGGCCCACCGAGCCTCAGCTGCCCGCCGTTGATGGCGCACTTGATAAGCCGGCCGCCCCCGTGCTGTCACACCGTGTCGCGTGCTGCCATGGCGCCCTGGCTGTGCCGCGGCAGCTGCTCGGGCGCGCTGCTGGAGACGAAGCGGCGTGCAGCGGTGCGAGGAAGCATCGCTGAAGAGTGCAAGAGTCAGCGGCCGTTTGCAGCCAAGGCGCCGTTGAGGGCTGGCGGGCCCAAGAAACAATGGGTAAGGCGCGCGTGGGCCCTGACAGCGACGGCACTCGGGCATGGATGCCACATGGCGGCGCGCTGGAGCCACGGCCATGCCTGTCTGTCGATCGCGCGCCGCCGCACTCGGTGTTTGCAGGCGAAGGCTGATCCTCATCACTCGCGCGCTGCTGGCGACGAAGCGGCGGGCGTCACGGCGTGGGGCAGCCTGGATCCTTCTGCGCCAGCCAGCCAGCCTTATCGCACCCGGGCGACACCGACCGCCTCGCCGCCAGCCCAGCCCGCAACGCTCCGGCTGCCACTTGGATGGCTACCGGTGAGACGTTGCGCAACCGGCCGACCGCGCGCAATTTGGAATGCGCTTGCCTCCCGCGCCGCCGCGGACCAGCCCATAGCACTGCCGTCTTCGGCTAGCCGCCCTTCTTGGCCGCCCCGGATCTGACTCTCTGCTTCTCGTAACAGCTGCCCGGACCTGCTGATCCCACGACTCGCTGCTCTATTGATGTAATGCTGCGGGGAGAGAGCGGCGGTCACACGGAGCAGCTGTGTGGTGGGTCTGTGCTATTTTCACTTCTTTGATTTCTCTCCCGCCCTCTGGATTAGTATTGTCTCGACGACGGCGCTGCTTCTGCCTGATCGGCTTCGGCCCAGCCCTATCTCGACTGCTGTACACGCCGACTCAAGTCACTCGCCATGTGACTATCTGAAACAAGCCTCACTCAGCCTTCCAATTTTGGCTCTGTCCTGCAGCCCAGCCAACACTATCTCCCTCTGCCGCCTTCTTCATTTGGTGGCGCCGAATCGCCTCCGATAAGCTTGGTATCGGTAAGTTCCTCGTCCCATCTTGGCGCCCTGAGGAACACCTCAGACCCTTTCATTCCTGAACCCCAACTTATTGATGAGCTTGTGCCGCTCGCAATTCTGGTCACTCTCGGGTAGGTTATACATTGGCGCGCGTCCTCTGCTGCCGTGCTTCTGTCTTTGCACTACATGCCACAGCTTCCGCGACCATCCGACCTGCCTACTGGCCGTCTTTGAGCCTGACTTTCTCCCGTCTCTGATGACATTGATGACGGTGACGAACACAATGTGGTGGCGCAGGGAGAAGCAGTCGCTGCGCACAGTGACATGATATGCAGTACTCTCCCAATCTTTATTTGTAAAGATATTGCCTTCTCCTCTTCGTGAAGCATAACTGTACCTGCTAGAATCCAGTATTGTCGCAAGAATTCATGATACGCAATGAATGTTGGGGACGGCAAAAAAGGTCCAAAGGTCCAACGTGGTGCAGAAGACTTTGAGCACAACCCGTCAACAGTTCACGTTTGCTTCTCCTGATATCTTTTCGCGTGATTCATTGCGCTTCGTTCTACTTTGTTAGCTCTCATAGCAGACCATCTTTGAGTTGTGCACGTAAAAATGGAATATCTAGCCCACGCTTGACCTACCTTCCCCACATCATGCAGCTTCCTCCCACGGCCGACTTCATCACCAACCAACGCCTTCGCCTCCCTCGACATTCCACGTTCTACATTGTCGGCCCGCCACTTTTTATTCTGAGAAAGGGAGAGAGAGAGAGATTGACTAATGGTTTTCGGCTTGCGTTGGGGCGGTCTTGGACTCGGTGGTAGCGGGGGAACGGGGCGCTTCGGCTGTGCGCAGCGCTGGGCTGGTTGGTGTGACGGCTGAGGCGGGGGCGATGGGGGATTGGAGTTTCTTTCGTGGTGGTGGTGAGGAGGCGGAGGAGGGGATTGTAGCGACAAATGACGGCGATGGTGATCAGGGCGGAAACGGCGTCCGTTAGGCGCGGCTGTGAGTCCGCTATCAAGTGTATAGTACTTCGCGCAGCAGATCTTTCTTTTATTCTACTGAGGACCACGTCTTCTCCGAGTGCTTGGGAATAGCTGTGAAGATAATACTGCTGTGTTCAGTGGCCACATCACCATCGATACGGAAAATGCACTGAGTCCCTTCTCATCAAGTGATGATGGTTATTGGATTTTCCGGCTATACTGGCGGGTATAAAAATTACAACATCACGAGGCCGCTGTTGATCTTGCTGACGGCATTACTATAGATGCCAACCATTGAGGAGACACTGAAGCGGCCAGGATCAAAACCCCAGCGCCACAGTGTGCAACTTCGCCATTGTGGCGGCGGCTACCAGCCAGCACATCATACGCGCAGGCTCACACGCATCAAGAAGAGCCTGAAGCGGGACCGCACCGGAATAGGCAGCATTGGAAGACCGCGCCTACGTCAGCACGAAAGGCGGCACTCCGCCATTCTCCAGGCAAAATACGCAAATGGAGCAGAGCAACTGCCACTATCGGCTTTCTTTATTCCCGTTTAACCTCGGAGCCGCAGATTCGCTGGCACGCCGACGTATGTCAGCCGCCCCGCCGCGGCGCATGAGTGGGTCACGTCAGCCTCTGGCCTTGATCTCCTTCAATCCGGCAGTTGCTGGCTGGCCTCTCCCGAAGGCGACGGCGCAACCAAGATTGAACGTTTGGAAAAAGAAAAAAAAAATCCAGAAGCGTTCAAGACCGTTCTAGCACCGGGATCGGGCGTGGCGTAGCCGAGCACGCGGCGGCGGGGAGGGGGGGACTGGTCCCAAACTTTCCCCTCCCAATGCCATGACAGATTGATTGACGGCATAAGCAGTGAAAGAGTAAGTGGGATATTTGGAATGCTCATGTTATCAACATCCCGAATTCCGGCGCGTCACGACGACGGGGCGTATGCAGTCCCACACACATACACCAGGCACGTGTTGGGTTTTCTGTTCCGTCAATCAGAACGCCCTCATCCGTATCTGCAGCACGGATATGTTTCCCTCACACCCACAGCCGGAAGAGAGGAAGGAAAAAAAGGAAAGGAAATAATACACCAGCCAACGCCTCGCCTTCTGTCCCAGGAATAAATGATCAGCTACCAGCATGCTTCTCCTAGAATTTTCTGTGTCCAACAAAACCGCCGACTGAAGGAAGAGGAACGGGTTGGAAAAACAGATCGGGAAAGATAGTCCCCGGATTATTATGCAAAAAAGAATGCTTTAAACTCATACGCCTTGGTGCACCGTCACAGGCTCTTGTTGATACGACATATCCGAGACCACGGAGAGGCGATCCTCGTCGTCACGCATAAACGGATTCATCGGCGCCTCGGACATGACCGAGATGCCGTCATCCGACGGGTCCGCGAACGGATTGTGCTGCGGCGACTCGTGATGGTCGTTCGCAAGTCGGATGCTTCCAGCACAGTCAGCCACCCCACGATAGTTAGCGGTGCGCATACTCGAGTCCCGGGAAATGGGCGGCACGCTGCGCGGGCGGTAGGGCGGCGGCGGCTCCTCGTGGAACTCGCCGTCCAGCATGAAGCCGGCGGGCCGCTGCGGGGGACCGCTGCTGCGGACCGAGTTTGTGCGGATGGAGAGCGCCTCGGACGTGTCGATGCCGGTGAAGTAGGAAGAGTTGTTCGCGGGGTTCATGGCGGACACGATGACGGGCGGCGGTGCTGGGACTGGCGTCACTGCTCTTGGAGGTGTCGCCGCCGCCGCCGCCGCTGCTGTTTGCGGCGGGGAGGGCTCGCGGATCATCGGAGGCGGAGAAGATCCCACAGGGATGACGGCAACGGGCGGAGGGTGGTAGTCGTCGTCGCCGCTACTGCCGGGACGAAGCTTCATCTCTTCTTGGGCCAGCGTAGGTTGTGCGTTCCTCTGCCTCCGGCGACGCATGACAACGAAGGCGGCGAAGGCGAGCAACGAGACGACCAGGATGGGGATTATGACGCCGGCTAAGATGAGTCCCAGAGGCGTGCCGCCGCCGGAGTTGGCTTGGTTGTTATCTGGATTGGGATCTGATGGCATTGTTACTCCTCCATTGTTCTCATTAAAACCTGAAGTGCTCGACGGCCAGGCGGCGCCGTTCGGTAGTCCATCCACAGCAGAAGAAGTGGCACAAGACGTACTCGCTGCAGAACTCGCATTGTTTGCTACAGGATCCGAAGCCGTCGTTGAGGTTGGTGCGCCATGTGTGGCTGAGGAAGCCGCGTTTGGGCCGGATCCAACTTCGCTCGGGCGACTGACGGCAACACTGGTTGACTGCGTGATCTCGATCGAAGTCGACTGAACTGAAGATGGCGCGGGAGTAGTTTTGGCGGTTGTGGCAGTGGTCAGAAAGTCGGGGGGTCTCTTGGTGTTCAGGCCGAACGGCATGCCAGTGCTGTCAAGGGTGAGGTGGGTGCCCATGATGGTGACAACGGCTGGCAAGGATGTGACTTCTTCCCAGGCGTCCGCAACAGACTCTCGATATTCGTCGTCGTGGTCGTCGTGGTCGTCGTCGTCGTCCGGGTCGCGGCGGATCTTCTCAAAGACGGGCACGGGCATGGTTGGTGATTATAAGACAGGATAGGCCAGCAGGACGGGGATGCGTCATCTGAGGGCTGAGCTGAGCGTCAGCGAGGCTATACATAATGAGCTCCATGGCCGGTCTGCAGTGGTCGGACGAAGCACCCCAGGCAGAGCGGGGCCGAAGGGCCGAAGGGCGGAGTGACGGAGTGGGAGAAGTACCAGGACAGGGCGTTGCTTATCGATAGCCGGCACGCTCAGACCACCTGGCTGCCTGGTGCGGACGTGCGCTTGCCGTGTGCTCGGCTCTCGCGTCGCGCTTTCTCGCTTTCTCGCTCAGCTCCCACGGTGGTTTTCAGTCGCGAAGGTCGCCAGAGAGACGTGAGAAGGAGCGGGCGCTGCGCTGGGTGTTTAAAGCTGTCAGCACAGGGCGGCCCTGGGCAGCCCAGCGCAGCCCAGCGCTCAGCTACACAGAAGCGGATCCTCAAAGCCCGTCCCGGCGTGCGCGCGGGGGCTGTGCCGGCGAATCAGCCCGCGCCGCGCCCCGCCCGACCTCTTATTTTTGGCTTTGCCCGCAGTCTAATGCACCACTGCCGCCTGGCCTATCCGTCACAGGCTCTCACAGGCCGACTTCTTCCTTCGAAACACCTACCGGTCTGCAGTCAGCAAATCATCGCCGCCACTCTTTCCTAGCTCGTGCTCGTCGCCCGTCTCTGTGCTCCATGTATGACGCCATCGCCAGGCCCGCCATTGCCGCATCTCCCTCTTCAACCCCCATGTCCGTCGTACGAACCTGCACGCCCTCGCTGCGCCTGCAGCACAAAACCTCGAACCCGCCAGCGTCCATTGTCACGACCATGGCGCTGATGCCTTCACTCGCCGCCAAGGGCTTGTCCTCGGCTGCGCCCTACAACCATCGTGCCGCTCAACCCGTAGTCGGCAGAGGTATACATGTCACCCGCCCAGGCACTCTCGTATTGCCGACATAGCCTCCCGTTGTTTGTGGGTGCATGGTTCTGGCCTTGCGGGACCAGCCCGCCGCTGGGCCCTAAAAAAGCCTCCCATCCACCTTCTTCCCAAAAGAACAGCCGCTGACCTGAAGCTCCCGTTTTGGACTGACTCTCCGCCAAGCTCGAATCGCGACACGCTGTCAAACATGGCAAACCGCTAGGTACTTCAGTCTCCGCGCCGTGCCAACACGCTTTCATGGCCCCGAACCAGCGTGTTGGCATGTCGGTACCCTTCTATAAACAGACATGATCCCGGTTCTTCGTCTATGGGCCGAAACCCGGCAGTCTGCGCGAACACTTATGCACCTGCGGCATCCGAGCTTTTGCCAGTCAAGGATGCCACTTCCCACCCGGTCGGTAGTGAACTCACCCAACTGATACACAGCCACCTCAATCTACCTCAGCCCCCACCCAGTAGAGCCCAACTTGCACAACACCTTCCTTTCTTAAAGGGCCATTGCTATGCCAAACATATAGGGTCGTGTCGCAGATGGACCATGAATACATCCATGCAAATTATCTGGGAGGGAGCAGTGCCCAGTTCTTGGCGCTGACCACATCGGAGCAGTGGGCCTTGTATTAGCACATCCGACGCACCACGGTCACGCTCCATTCTTTGTGTCTTGGTCTCTTTCGAGAGATGCTGCAAGCACCCAAGCAGCCCGACAATCGCGGCTGTACATTTTGTGTGGTAGCATGAGCAGAGAGGGCAGCCAGCATTGTGGTCGCGCTTTCTCTCAACAATTTGCAGTGCACTTTCCTTGTGCACTTTCCTCGTGATCTTCCTTTGTTTCGAGACGAACACCATCTTCGAGATGCAGTGCTCAACCAATTGCACTCTGCCCGAAGCGGAGCTTCATTGTTTCAAGCCATGGTAAAGATACTCTGGCCGCCCATGATTCGGAACAGGGCCCGTCCTTTCGCCGGGCTCTCGTTGATGGTAGGACGGTTAAGGCTGTCTCACGTCATCATCTGGGCTCTCTTAGCAGCAGTGTTCTTTTGCATCGCAGGTATGAGCCGCTCGCTGCATATATCATGTAGCTTTGCTAACGTATTCTGATCAAAAGGCCACGAGAAGGCCCTACCATCAGCATTTAACGATGCCTCCGAACTCCTGGAACTCGGCGACGACGGCACGCCATCCGTTCCTCTGCACCTCCAGCCAAAGGAACCCATCCGCATCGCCAAGGCCAACCGCTTCGACAACCGTTATGAGTTTCAGCGCCACCTCGGCCGAAGCCGCGAGGGAGGAAGTACCAATACCGCCCTCTACAGAGACATGCACACGGGCGCCCAGGTGGTGGTGAAGTCGTACCACCACCACCATGGCGGACTGCAGCGGATGTCGCCGCCCTGGATAGACTTCTTCTGCCACGAGCTGAGCACCTGGCCGACAGAGATAGCCGCCACGCTGCTTCTGGCCGGCCTCGAGGGAGAGGAAGGACAACAAGAAGAAGAAGCAAGCAGACGACGCGACAACCTCACGCGCCACCAGCAGGGCCGCCACGGCAAAATAAGCGGCCTCGTCCCAGCACGCGACTACTTCGTCGCCCTCGAGCCCGCCTTCTCTCCGTTCCCTTTGTCCCCGCCCGGGACTCCGGCCTCGCTCCTTTCCACGATGGCGCGGCTGCTCCGCCCCCTCTTCCCGTCTTGGACCACGCCGCGCTGGACGCTCGTCACGACGGCCGCCGCCGCCGGCACCCCCCTCGTCGACTACTTCGCCGCTACCACGTCATTCTCGTCCTCCTCCTCGTCGTCGTCGTCCTCTCCACCCGCTCCGTCCGAATCCGGCGACAGCAACGTCAGCGACACCGCCAGCAGCGGAAACCACTCCTCCACATCCTCCTCCTCCACATCATCACCACCACCACCACAACAACAACCGCCGCCCTCCCCCTCCGCCGCCGACGCCCTCCATCGCCCCGCCTTCATCCACCTGCTCGCCTCGCTGGCCTCGATGCACAAGCGGGGCTACTGCCACAACGACGTCCGCCCTCGCAGCATCTCCGTCGTCCGTCATCATCACGGCCGTCGCGACCGTGATGGGGATGGTGGCGGAAACGGCGAGGGGAGAAGAGAAGGAGGAGGAGGAGAAGAAGAAGAAGAAGAAGAAGAAGAAGAAGAAGAAGAAGAAGAAGAAGAAGAGGAAGGGGACGAAGAGGACGAGGAAGGGGACGAGGAGGAGCAGGAGGACGAGGAGCAGCTGCGATGGGTCTTCACCAGCCTTGGGCGGGTCAGCGGGAATGGCGTCGTCGGCGACCGCCGCCGGCCAATTTTTCTTCGGCGGTTTGGGTGGGCGGTGGACGAGGATGATGGCGATGGTGACTGCCGGATGAGGGATGTGAAGGGGGCGTTGAGGAGTTATTTGTGGGTTTTGCGGATGGCGAGCGACGGCGGCGGCGGCGGCGACGGCGGCGGCGGTGAGGGGGGGAAAGAGGCGTCGTCGTTGTTTGATGGCGAGTTTTATGCCGAGCGCGCGTCGTGGAGTCGGTTGTACTGGGATCTTGTGAGGGAGCCGGTGCGGGCGGAGAGGGCGATGGGGTGGTTGATGGGTGGGGAGGAAGAGGAGAAGTATCGGGTCGATGCTGACTATGGTGGTGGTGGAGGCGGTGGTGGAGGTGATGATGCCCGCGAGGTTGGGGATAGGCGGTGGTGGTGGTGGCGGCGGAGGGAGAGGAAAGGGGAGAGGCTGCGGCTGGCGGTGGAGAGGGAGTTGATGTGGGATCAGAGTTGGGAGGGGTGAAGGTGGCGGTGGAGGCTGGGGGGATCGTGGTAGGCTGTTTGCGGTTGGGAAGGTGGGGGGAGGTGATGAGCGTAGCTGTTTTGGTGAAGGTGTTTTAGTTTTCTTAGACGGTCATGAAGTGAGTATTCCTTGATGGCTGTGAGTTTCGGCGTGACTTTTTTTTGGGGGGTGGAAAGAAGTACTAGGTGAATTTGTTGTGTTGGACAATCGCAAAACGGGGTGAAGTTAGCTTTCGAGATAAACTCAGCATAGGTAAAAATCCGAGTGACGTCGAAGCAGATTACTATAGTTTGGTGGGGTGGGTGTGGGGGTAAGAAGCATTGGCGGGAGGCGGAGGTGGTGGTGGGCATGGAAAAGTCGCGGCCGGAGTGGACAACTGGAACGGCGCGTGCAAATCCTGTGCTGCACCGCCAACGCGAAGCGCAGCCGCAGAGGAAGTCGCAAAACCCAATCACATCGCCCCATCGCCTCTCCTTCTCTTCTGACAACGCACATCTCTCCACGTATCCTCTCACCTCGAGACGCAGCCAGTCCAAAAGATGAACCGTCGCATGGTGCGTTTTCCCCTGCCGCAAACCACGCATGTTGGGGGCCCCGCGATGAGGGGCACACGCGACGCATCGCATGGCTAATGCCGACGAAACACAGCTTTCGCGCGAAGACGAAGCCTCGGCTGGCGAGGAGGTGCAGGTGCGGCGCGAGGACCAGGACAAGATCAATCGGTTCAGCCGGCTGCACCAGCGCGAGAAGGTGCTGGAGGAGGAGCTGAAGGCGAAACAGGTACGTCACTCACACGGCGGGGAGCGTTTCTCTCTCTCTTTTTTTTTTTTAACAGCGAAAAATGTGTAATTTCTTTTTCATTTTTTTGCGGTTGACTGACCAGTTTCACAGAAGGACAAGGAAGATTTGGAGGAAGTGTCGAATGAGCTGGAGCTCGTGGATGAGGAGGACAAGGTGCCGTATGTGCTGTTCTTGTTTCCCCCCTACGTTTCTCCCGAGGGCTCACGCATCACGTGATTTTGGGCGCACTGCAGGTACAAGGTCGGAGATTCGTTCATGGCGCTGCCGCAGCCGGAGGTGCTGGAGCTGCTGACGGACTCGACTGAGAGGATCGACAAGGATGTCACCAAGCTGGAAGAGCAGCTGAGCGGGGTGCGCGACGAGATGGAGGAGCTCAAGGTCGCCCTGTACGCGCGCTTCGGCCGCAGCATCAACCTCGAGACGTAGAAAACGTCGACCGAGTCAACGGTCGGGTTTGACCTTCCACTCCCGTCTCTGGGCGGGGAAGTTCGAGGAATGCAAAAGATGATTCAAGAATAATAATGGTCTCGCTTCTCCGATGTCGGGCTCGTAACTTAGGCGACGCTTCAGCCTCATCGTTATTGAACAGCCAGGCCCGCACAACATCAACATGGGCTGCCGCAGTCAACGCGAGACTGCAGACAGGCGCGAAGCGCGGGGAACAAGGCACCCCCGCTCCGGCTCCGGCTATTACTCAGCGCAGCCTGGAGCGCGGTGTTTGGTTAGCTGCCGTCATAGCCGACGCCCGCAATCGGCGCCCCCCAGCCGCTGCTTCCTCATGCAGCCAGGAGCGCGTGTCATCAGGACGACACCCATTCGTGTGCTGAGCGCGATCGCCCGCCCTGCCGCAGCTGTGGGCCTTGTGCCGTGCCAGACGAGGCCGCTACATGCACCGAGCCGCCGCCTCTCAAAGCCTCGACTCACCAGAGCTCCGCTGCTGCATGCGTCTGGCCGTCTGCACGCCTCTCTATCTCCCGCCGGCTCGCTCTCCGCCTACCCGAGGTGCTGGATGATCGCTTCATAGGTTGACCGCCAGTCGCTGTCCTTCAGACTCCCCGTCACTGGCCACGCCAAATATCACGCAAACCGCGTGCTGCTGCTCCGATGTCGAAGCTCTACGCCGCCCAGCTCCCTAGTTTCATGTCTCCCTTCCACCCGTCCTCCTCGCCTGCCATACTCTGAGACCGTGACTTCTTTTCCTTCGTCATCCTCTCGGGCGTTTGCTGCTTTCCCATATTCTTGATGCCTGCTTCTAGAGCCTCTTCTTCTCGGAGCCCACAAACGATCCACCGCCCCAGATGTCGCGCCCTGCTGCAACCCCCCATCATCTTCCCAACCACGATGCCGACAACGGCATTGCCGCCGCCCACACCGGCCCCCCGCACCGTACGTGTTGTCGTCTTGCCGACTTGGTGAAACCGCGCGAGATATATACTGAGCACACGCACGCCAGTCCACATCCTTCCATACGCCCCGCCAGGACAGATGGAAGTCGACGCCCACGATGTGAAAGAGCAACTCGATGTCGATGACATGGACCATAAATCCGGCGCCTCGTCGCCAGCGGACGATGACACGAGCGAGAGCGGCGACGCAGCTGAGAGGAGGATCGTTTCGTTCGGCAAGAACGATCCAGAAGATCCGACTCAGTGGCCTGGGGTAAGTCTGGTTGCGGATCCGAGCTTGTAGTTCGTCCATGCCTGCTTTCTTTTTTCTTCCTTTCCGGCGAACCGACAGAGGAGCTGGCATGGCTTCTGTGGTGATTACAACGGGAGAAAGGTGTCTGGGGGCGGTGGCTGTTGGTTCCTTGATGTGCATCTTGTGTCCCTGCAAAGATCAACCTGCACGAGGCTGTGAAGTCAAGGCTGCTCTATGCCGTGCCGGCGTCGGTGTGAAATATTGTCAAGTGCATGTTTTTTTTTGGGGGGATAAACAACGCTCATCGAGATGCCGCCATAATCCAAATCCCTTGTAGAGCAGTATA
The DNA here is from genome assembly GCF_001883845.1 of Diplodia corticola. Lineage (NCBI taxonomy): Eukaryota > Fungi > Ascomycota > Dothideomycetes > Botryosphaeriales > Botryosphaeriaceae > Diplodia > Diplodia corticola. The sequence goes on from NW_017971499.1 coordinate 255,100, forward strand.
GGGAAAAAAAAAAAAGAGATGGCGGAACCTCTCCCTCCCTTAGTCCCCTTTCAGCAAGGAAAAATTAACAACAACAACTAATGAGCGAAAAAAAAACCCCCCCACAGAAAAAGAAATGCGTCCCCCTCCTCTCCACCATCTCCTGCGTCATGAACAGCACCATCTCGTCCTCACTCGCGGCCGGCGCCATCGACGACATCTCGGCGTACTTCCACGTCACCAACCAGGCACAGCTCGTCCTGCCCACGTCCATCTTCATCGTCGGCTACGTCGTCGGGCCCCTCATCTTCGGCCCGCTGAGCGAGTGGTACGGCCGGAAGCCCGTCATGGTCGTCGCCTTCGCCATGTTCACCGTCTTCTCCATGGCGTGCGCCCTGGCCGACTCGTTCGCCGCGCTGGTGGTGTTCCGGCTGCTGGTGGGGATCCCGGGCAGCTGTGCGATTAGCGTTACGGGTGGGTGAGTGAAGGTTTTTTTGTCTCTTTTTCTTTTTGTCTCTTTTTTTTGTTTTGTTTTGCGCCGGTCTGTCTGTCTCTTATGCGGCTTTCCGATATTTTATATATCGAGTGCATGGTTCCTAAACGGGGCGGGGGGCACCATCACATTTACTTGAACGAAATGATGAACAAAAACGAAGTGGGATGGGAGACGGGCAGACGGGCAGTTCAAAGAAAAAAAAAAGACGGGAGCTCTTGACTGACCATCTGTGACCTGATTCGGGCACTTGAACGACAATACAGCATCATCGCCGACGTCTACAACGACCCCACCTCCCGCGGCCGCGCCATGGCGCTGTTCATGGCCACGACGACCTTCGGCCCGCTGATCGGCCCCATCGCCTCGGGCTTCATCTCGACCGTCAGCTGGCGCTGGGCCTTCTGGCTGGGCCTGATTATCGCGGGCGCGGCCTGGGTGCCGCTGCTCGCCACGCCCGAGACGTACGGGCCCGTCATCCTCGAGAGGCGCGCGCGGCGGATGCGCAAGGAGGCGGCCGCGAACGGTGGCGACCAGAACGTCTTCGCGCCCATGGAGCTGGAGCCGAGGGACTGGAGGCACGTGGCGACGGTGGTGCTGACCCGGCCGATTCGCATGATGCTGTTTGAGTGGATCGTGCTGTTCTCGTGCCTGTACCTCTCGTTTGTGTATGCCGTGTTTTACATGTTCTTTCAGGCGTATCCGATCATGTTTGGAGGTGGGTGTCTTTTTTTCTTCTTCTCTCTTACTCCCTCCTCCAGCCCGTATCGACTCCCACAAGCTGACGCAAACCGTGGCAGACACATACGGTTTCACTCCCGGCGAAGTCGGGCTCACCTTCCTCCCAAGTGAGTATATAAGCTCCCCATGCATCCTCCCCCCCTATCTTCCAACACTGACACGAAAAAAAAGTCGGCATCGGCGCCGTCATCGCCTCAGGCATCTACCTCTGGTACGACACCTTCCTCGCGCGCGCGCGCAGACGCAACGCGGCGTGGACGCGCAGCGAGGAGGCGCGGCGGCTGCCGCTGGCGTGCGCGGCGGGGCCCTTCATCGTCGTCTCGCTCTTCTGGGCGGGCTGGACGGCGGCGACGGGCGCGACGCACTGGGCGGTGCCCGTGTGCGCGGGCGTGCCGTTCGGCGTCGGCTACCTGCTGTGCTTCATGGCCATCTTGAACTATCTCGTCGGTGAGTGAGTGATCAGTGAGCGAGTCGAGCGATATATATATATATATATATATCCGCCCCGCCCCTCTCTCCCCTCCTCCCTCCCTCCCCCCTTTTATTTCCCACCCATTTCTAACCACCTTCATTTTCCCCCCTCCCCCCTCCCGGGGAGACGGCCATATATTACACCAAAATACAGACGCGTACTCCACCTTCGCCGCGTCCGCCATGGCCGCCGCCGGCACCTCGCGCAGCGTCTTCGGCGCCGCGCTGCCGTTCGCCGCGCGCCCCATGTACGCCGCGCTCGGCGTGGCCTGGGCGTGCAGCCTGCTCGGCTTCGTCACCCTCGCCCTGTGCGCCATCCCGTTTGCGTTTTGGCGGTTCGGGGACGCGATTCGTGCGCGGAGCGGGTTTTGTGCAAGTGGGGAGTTGGGGAAGGAGGGGGGAGGGGAGGATGGGGACGGGGATGGGGATGGGGAGGGGGAGAAGGGGACGGTGTGATTGAGCTGGGGGTATGTAGAGAGAGAGAGAGAGAGAGGGCTGGGAGAGGGAGAGGGCGAGAGAGAGATATGGAGGCTTTTGAGGCCGACTGAGGCTAGCTGAGGGGGAGAGTGAGGGAGATTGGTGCGAGATGGCATATATGGGTTAGACTGGTGTGACGTGAGATGTGGCTTGGGACTTGAGCAATGGCGAGACGACAACGCATGGCCAGTAAAGCATTGCTCGGGGCAGAGTTGTAGGGAACTCGGTCGCTTGGGGGGTTGATAGGGAGCGGACGGAAAGCAAGAGACGAGAAGGGTAAGAGCTCCAATTTGCATGATACGGGCGCAGGGTTGATTCACTTCGTCGACAGCAGTCAAGCCGGCGGGCGATAGAGTACAGGTAGATTGAGACAAGGCAATCATCATCACGTGGGATGTTCCAGAGGTCAAGGCATCGGATCGTGGCTAACCGAAGAGGGATGGTCGACGCGAGCGGAGGCGGCACAAGGCTCAGCCCGCGCCCCGTTCGAGGCCGGGGTCGTGGTGCGGAGAAGGGCGATAGGCAAGTGCGTGCTGATAAGGACGTACGTCGTATCTCTCCTCAATCTCGCCGGCTCCCGAGCTGGGCTAGGCGGCAGGGCGCCCCGCGGCGCAGGGAGCTGTATGCAGCATAAGTGCGGTCGCACAACCAGAGGCGGCATGCGCATGCGATGAAGCTTGACAGAGCTTGGCTCCGGCAATGGCCAAAGCTATGTACCTCTCATCCGCTGCTTATCGTCAGCCCTGTGCGCCCACTGTTCCGCGCGTCTCGAGCGGAAGCTAGACAAGGGGCGGGCGTCTGATAGCGGCGGCGGGCTGCACAAGGGTGGGGAGGTGCCACAGCTGCTGGCCCTACTTAAAGTAGGTATAGCAAGCATGCGCCGAGCCCGGCTGCATCGCACTCCTCAGCTGTCTTTCCTGACGTCGACGCAACGCAATGGCCGACCCAATGCCGGACAAGGAACGCCGGGCCTCGTCGGTGGCCGTGGCCGAGGGGCTGGCCAGCAACGAAGACGCGGCCGTGTTGGGTAAGCAAGCGCGTGCAGCCAGAGGGTTTATAAGTGTCTGCTAATTAACGCGGGGGGACGCAGCAAGCCTGGGCTACAAGCAGGAGCTGCGGCGCAACTTCACGCTCATCGAGGTGTTCGGCATTGCCTTTTCCATCATGGGGCTGCTGCCGTCGATTGCCAGCACGCTGGCGTACAGCATCCCGGCGGGGCCGGCCGGGCTGGTGTGGGGCTGGTTCCTGGCGTCCATGTTCATCTTTGTGGTCGGGCTGGCCATGGCCGACCTGGGCAGCGCCATGCCGACGTCGGGCGGGCTGTACTGGTGGACGCACTACTTTGCGTCGCCGTCGACGCGCAACGCGCTCAGCTTCCTGGTCGGGTACAGCAACACGCTGGGGCTGGTGGGCGGGCTGTGCTCCATCGACTACGGCTTCTCGCTGATGCTGCTGTCGGTCGTGGTCATCGCGCGCGACGGCAACTGGCAGCCGTCCAACGGCGTCATCTACGCCGTCTTCCTGGGCTGCGTGCTGTGCCACGGCGTGCTGGCGTCGACGCTGTCCAAGATCATGGGCAAGCTGCAGACCGTCTTCGTCGCCGCCAACTTCGTGCTGATCCTGGCCACCATCATCGCCCTGCCCATCGGCCGCGCCGGCCAGCGCAACGACGCCCACTACATCTTCGCCGAGACGGCCAACCTGACGACGTGGCCGACGGGCTGGGCCTTCATGCTGGCCTGGCTGTCGCCCATCTGGACCATCGGCGCCTTCGACTCGTGCGTGCACATGAGCGAGGAGGCGGCCAACGCGACCAAGGCGGTGCCCTACGGCATCCTCATGTCCATCGGCAGCTGCTGGCTGTTCGGCTGGGTCATCTGCATCGTGCTGGCCGCCTGCATGAGCCCGGACCTGGACTCGCTGGTCAACTCGCCCTTTGGCCAGCCCATGGCGCAGATCTACTACGACGCGCTGGGCAAGAAGGGCGCGCTGGGCTTCATGACGCTCATGTTCGTGGTGCAGTTCCTCATGGGCCTGTCCATCACCGTGGCCGCGTCGCGCCAGTCGTGGGCGTTTTCGCGCGACGGCGCCCTGCCCTTCTCGGCCTTCTTCCGCCCTATCAGCAAGAAGTTTGGCTACATCCCGCTGCGCGCCGTCTGGGGCTGTGTCTTCCTGGCCGCGCTGCTGGGCCTGCTCACCCTCATCGGCGCCGCCGCCGCCTCGGCCGTCTTCTCGCTGGCCGTGGCGGCCAACAACCTCGCGTGGGGCACCCCCATCTTCTGCCGCCTGGTGTGGGGCCAGAAGAAGTTCAAGCCCGGGCCCTTCTACACCGGCCGCCTGAGCGCGCCGCTGGGCTGGCTGGCCATTGTGTTCCTGGTCTTTGGCATCTTCCTGTCCATGTTCCCCACCGGCGGCCCCAACCCGACCTCGGACGAGATGAACTACACGGTCGTGGTGAACAGCATCGTCTGGCTGGGCAGTCTGGCCTACTATTTCCTCGACGCGCGCAAGTGGTGAGTTTTTGGTTCAGTGCTGCTGTTTGGACGACACGGCTAACCCCCACTGCAGGTTCACCGGCCCGAAGATGACGCTCGACGCGGATGCGCTGTCGGAGACGCAGCAGGAGGCGCTGAGGGAGGAGGGGCTGGAGGTCGAAGGCGTTGAGGCCGGGAGCAACAAGGCCGGGGATGAGGAGAGCGGTCCCACCCAGCATCAAGACTGAACCGAAACAGTGAACGAAGCGAGCTGCTAGCCTACCTAGAGAAATGCATCGAAGAGTGCACTACTGCAGTGGCGAGGCCGCACCCCTCCCCCAACAACGTGCTCCTTACCCCGCGCACGGCAGGGATCGGCGCAGCGACGCCACAGGCTGATGCATACGTTGCTCCGTCTCAGCCTTAGCGGCCAACCTCACCTCTTCTGTAAATAGACCTCAACCCTGCGTCCTGCGCTGCCTCATGCCCGCATGGCACATCCACAGCCCTGTCCTCCCCCACCATGTCGTCGAAGCGCGAGCGGTATCTGTTCCGGCCGCTTTACCGCGGCGTCGTGAAGCCGGTGGGCATGTGCCTGCTGGCCCCTCTGGTTGTCATGTACCTTGCCTACTACGCCTGCCGCAAGTGCGGCTCCTACTCCCACAGGACCCCGTTGGACTCCCGCTCGCACCTGGACTCGCAGCGCGAGTTCGAGCAGCTGTGCGAGAAGCTGGACCGGGACTACACCCCGCCTCCGCTGCTGGCCAACCGCCGTCCCCGCGCGCTCACCATCTGCGAGGGCGTTGTCGCTAACACGGCCGACGTCGAAGAGAAACAGAGCGGCGCCCCGCCAGCGAACCCGCAGCACCAGTCCCTCTTCTTCACCCGGCTGCCGCCCGAGCTCCGCCTGCGCATCTACCACTACGTCCTCGGCGGCAACGTCATCCACCTGCTCCTCAAGCCCGGCCGCGTCGGCCACGTCGTCTGCACCGGCGACCCCAGCGTCGTGCGCGCCCCGGGCGACCCGGACCGCCGCTGCATCGCCGCCCACGCCGCCTCGCGCGAGATCCTGTACCAGCGACGCCACTACCCGCCGTGGAACCACCAACCCGGGTGCAGCTGCTGCTCCGCCTTCGCCCTCGACGACCCCTCCTACCGCATCTACAGCACCCACCACCGCGCCCACGACGGGCCCATCCCCAAGGTCCCCGATTGCATGGGCCCCTCGCCCTTCGTCGTCGCGCCCCCCGGCCGCCCCCACCACCGCCTTCACTGCCCCCGGCACCACCCGCCCTCCCTCCACAACCACCTCCTCCCCTCCATCCTCCTCCCCGGCTTCCCCTTCGACCCGGACCACCTCCCCGAGTCCGAGCCCGACCACCCCCCCAAGTCCAAGTCCAAGTTCAAGTTCAAGTCCAACCACCCCCCCAAATCCGACTACCACGACTTCCCCAACCACTACCACGACCCCCCCAACCTCTACCCCAGCAACCCCCCAAACCCAACCCCATCTTCTCACAGCCTCGGCCTCCTCCCCCTCCTCCTCACCTGCCGCGCCGCCTACCGCGAATCCGTCGCCACCCTCTACGCCGCCAACCTCTTCGACGCCAACCACCCGCAGACGCTCGTCCTCTTCGCCCGCGCCACCCCACCCCGCCGCCTCGCCAGCGTGCGCGCCCTGCAGCTCCGCTGGAGCTGGCGCCTGCGCGAGCGGCCCGGGTTGAGGGCGCCGGGGCCCATACCGGCGGCGCCGGGGCAGCAGCAGCGGGGAAGCGGGTGGTGGGGGGAGTGGTGGGGGGGTTGTTCTTCTTCTCCTCCTCCTTCTTCTTTGGTGGAGGCGGATAGAGCGGATGGGGTGGAGGCCGGGGCCGGAACTGGAACCGGAGCTGGAGCCGGATTGCGGATGATGACGGGGTTGCAGGCGCTGTATTTGAGCTTGGAGCTGGAGGGGACGTGGGACGGGACGGCGCAGCAGCAGCAGACGGCGCAGCAGACGGCGTCCGTGCGTGTGCAGCCCGGCGAGGAGTATAGGGTCGAGGAGGAGCAGCTGTTGCGTCCGATCGCGAGGAACGTGAGGGGGCTGAGGAAGCTCGAGCTCACGGTCGAGGTGGAGGGGTCGAATGGGAGGGTGAAGAAGGCGATGCATCGGCCGTCGCGCGTGAGGGAGACGCTGGCCGAGATCGTGTGTGCTCCGCGTGGTGGGGGGATGAGGTGAGGGAAAGGGGGGGTTTTTTTTGACTTGAGGGGGAGAAGGGTTTGTCTGTCTTTTTTGCTCTTTTCCCTTTGTCTTGGGCGCCATGTATGCATGCATGTACGCGGGTGGGTTGGTCATGACTGAAGATTGAAACGGCTCTGCTTCTTTTCTTTCTCCGTTCGTCTCTCTATCTATTAACTTTCGGCGTGGAAGCTGCTTGCAGGATTACCCTGGGTGTTACCGTGTTAGGGAGTAGCGGATAAAAAATTTGGCTTTTCAGATTGGCTCCGACCCTTGTGTGGATATATTGACGTATGTCTTCCGCAACCAGCTTGCTCTGCTTTGAAAATATGTCTTGCTGGCGGGCCCACCTTTCGACAACCGATTTGATGTCTTGTTCCGGTTGGCTCGTGGCAAAATTGTGAACATTTATCTGTCGAGAGTTTCGGATTCCATTCACTGTCTATACTTTGAACTTCCGGACAAACGAATAGTTCTTTCCTACGAATTTCTCCATTAAACTTTTAAGTTCTTCATCACTCTATACCGAATATCTAAAAGGCTGTGGTGAAGCATGTAAAGAGGATCATAGTAAATTCCGTCTAGAATTACGTCCTCTTCCCTCTAGATGCTGTCTATGTAGAGCTATAGCCGTAAGACACTTTATTTAAGAAATCTTTTCTTATATAAAAGTTACCGTCCTTCACACTATTCAAAAAACAGAGGGTTATTAAATGCCTAGCAGCCAACAACCCCGCCTCTATGTCTCAACGATAATTTGATGACGAAATCAGGATAAGAACGGCAATCTAAAGCAAGAAGCTATGGGGGCGCGCTCATTAGTGCATCCATCTCCAAACTTGATACCAAGGGATATTCAAGGCAATTGTTGAGGCAGTTGCATTATGGAGCATGCTATTAGCGCAACTTTACTCTGTGGCCACGTTTCCCTTAAATATTAGAAGCCGACCGGTAAGCAGTCTCAACGGCGGCGTCCGACTCGCCCAAGACGGCCTCAACGCGCTCCTTGACGACCTTGGCTTCCTTGACATTGCTCAAGCGGCCAAGTATCCCCTTGGATGAACGCTACTGACAGAGCCAGCGGTGGGAAGAAATTGCCATTCCTCTCCCTTTCCCTGTTTCTCACCCTCTTTCCGTTGTTCCCCTTCTTCCCCCCTCATTCTCCTCCCCATCGTCATCCTCAACCACCTTTTCCGACTCAACCTCGGGAGTCGAAAATAACTAGCTAAGTATCAACCTATCGACAGGAGGCAGCACATCAACTGAAGACGAGGATTCGCGCGTCATAGGCAAGGTGGCGCCCGAGAGAAGACGATGTCCTCATGGTTGGCCATCGTGAGCGGATATAGCGTTCGGGATGAAGCAGAGAGATCGATGGGCAAGAAGGGCCGCGCGGGCGCAGAGGTGAAGACGCCGAGCAATTATCGTGCTAGTGCTGAAAGAAGCTCCCGACCTGTGCTGGCTGGGTGGTAAGAAGAGCGTGGGCGTAGTCGGCGACATGTGGGTTTTTGATGCGGCGAGGAAGACGGCATGTTTGCGTCTATGTAACTGATGCACATTGCATGGGCGACTGTGTGCCTCATGTTTCCGCACCACCGAACTAAGGCGTACCACAACCCAAGTCCAACCGATTTCGCAACCAGAGAAATAAGACCTGGTTTGCGGTCGCGACGATTTTGCGCGAGACGTAGAAATTCAAGCGCGCAAGCGAACTGCCAGGAAATCCTGGACCGCACCCTTAGCTGCAGCGCAACACTGCTTCGTCGCAACACCAGAGCCCCACAGACCCGATCGATAGATTGTTCATGAGTCATTGATGGTAGGTTGCAATGCTTCACAGACCCCGGTAAAGGTTTATGCAGTCTCGTTTGTACATTTCGCCCGGGCGGCTGCATGCGCTCCGCTTCCTTCCAAACCCATTTTCTGCCACAACCCGACCCAGGCTCACCTCTGCCCACTTACACCGAGAAAAGCATCAATTCCTATTTTTCTCATTCGCGGCGTCGCACGCCATGTACGCATGGCACTCCACCAGCTCAACGAAAAGATTAGGTCGAACGAGCCGGCCGCGCGTTGCTGCACCACTTGAACACCTCACCTCCAAATTGCGACAGTCCGATCGACATCAGGTGCCAAATTACGCGTCTCTATGCAGGCTTAAAGAAGAGCACGGCTCTTGTGTGCATGGAAGCTCAGCTACAACACGCTTTTCAATCGCTGTGATTGAGGAAAACCAGGTTAGAACACTTTACATTTGCAAGCGACACAAATCCTTCTCAGCTCGAAAAGTCCTACAACATACCAGCCATTGGCGCAGCCTCACCTCGACTACGGCTCACGCTCACCCCCACGTGTTCTATCTGACCCCGTATACCGTTATGGTAAGCGTTCCGTCTTCCGCGCCATCCTCACTAGTGGCCTGGTAAGTGGTAACGCTCGTGGTACGCAGGACCACTTAGACTCGGAACAAACACGCTCCCGCGCCTCTTTAAGAGCCTTATCAACTGGCTACACGACCCGACCATCGCCCCCCAGAGGCAACTCTCTCGTAGGGAAACCCTCGCAAAGTTCAATTTGGAGGATACGCCGGCGCACACACACATATTCGAGGCCGTGTTGTTCCTGGCCTCCACAGCTTCGGGTGACGGCAACGACAAGCTCGGCACCTTCGACCCTCGCGCAAGGAAGACTCTAGCAGCCTCGACAGCCTTCGCCATGTCGTCAACGCCATCGACGCCACGCTAGCCGTTGTCGAGAAAGATCTTAAGGCATACTTTAAGAATACACTGGACAGCATGGAGGAGTTGCTCGGGAATCTCGGAAAAGCCATCGCCAGAGCAGTCATAAGGGACGGTGCTTAACGGCTGAAGACTTTCATCAATTCTGTCAGACAGGTACCTGCCTACACAGAAGTGGCGACCGGGTCGGACGAGGATTGCCTGACCATGTTTAAGCAAATAATCAGTTGGGGCTGCTATGGCAGATTTTGAAAGGAGATGGCCGTCGTTAGAGACGTTACGTCTCGATCTAGTGCCGTAGTGCGCCATAGCCTATGATATAGGCGCAAGGTACTCGATCCTGGCCGATGAAGGTAACGGCGCCGCGTGCTTGGAGACGAAAATCACTGATGATGTGAGCTTTCTAGATATTATGCAATCATAGTCGCAATTCCAACAGCTAGGTATGTTCCTAGCTAAGTGTATGTGTTCTTGGCGGCGATATAAAGAAGCGATGCCAAGCGTTCGGCATTAACGTACGAAACCAGCATACTGCTTAGCTCCTTAGATTCTCGAACGCATAGCTAAGATTAGAGAACCTTAAACTAGAGGTATCATACTAGTTTCGACGGTCTTTCAAGAGTATCTATAAAAGGTTATATATGCTCAAGAGATAGGACCATATCCTCTATTATGGTACGTAATCGCAACCTCCGTTGCCAAATGGGTCGAGCGAGCCTCCTAATCTGGGACTTTATAAACCGGTGTGAAGAGTGAAAATTCTATAGATCCTTTCAGGCAGCTGATATTGTATGCTACCGCGCGCGGCGCACGTGGTAACCCTAAACGCCGCCTCTAAGACTTACACACCACGTCATCACTGTGCGCAGTGAAGTCTGCCAACCTCTACAAAACCGCGACAACTTAGCGCGCTGGCTCCAGCTGGCTACATTTCCTAATACCTTTCGAACTACACACAGCACGTCTTACAAAGTTGACGACCTTAACGACTGACGGTGCAGCTTGGTGCGAACCCCACACCACGAGTCGGCAGCAACCTACAACCCTAATGACGCCTTTGCACCGACAGCTCGCTAGAGTGAACGGCTAAGCCCTCGTTGCTTCCGAGGCTATCAAACACCACCTGGTAGTTCTTGTGGTAGCATCGCGCTGTCGCTCACAGTATCAGCGCTTGACCACGACAACGAGGTACGTTTGCGCATTCTCGCAAGACACGTCCGCGCCGTCGCGCAACGCAATAGCAGCTGGCTCACTTACAAGACCATATACAGCTCCTTTCAGGTTGCTCACGAGCCCATTGCAGCGCGCGCGTGCAGATGATCTCGACACCACCGGCATCACTCACCACAGCATTAGCACACATAAACACTTCCAGCTCACACAACACCACATCATTTCCAGCACCACAACAGCGCTCCAGCGGCCCAGCAAGCCCACAAACCACAAGATGGCGATCAAACCCAGCACCGCCATCCCCCTCACCATCGCCGGCATCTTGTTCTGCCTGACCCTCATCTGCCTGGGCTTCATCGCCTACCGCACCGTCACCCAAATCCTCCACCAGCGGCACAACAGCACGGCGACCAGCACCGCAACCAGCACGGCGACCAGCACCACGACCAGCACGGCGACCAGCACGGCGACCCGCCCCTCACCGACAAACGCCCCCCCAGCAGACGGGCGACAGAAGAAGGACAACAAGAAAGAGAAGGAGAGAAAGCAGCGAAGAGGAATCCCTCCCCTCCCCTCCACCCGTTTCAGCCGCCACCGCCTGTGAGGACATGGAAGCAGCCACGGACGACGTCGGTGACGACATGGAGCTCCAATGGAGTCCAAGAGCTGCCGCGCAGCCTCTCCCCGCCGCCGCCGCACGAAGACTGAGTCTGTCGGAGCGCCTGCGACGGAGTGACTGCTCGCGCCATCTGAGATTACTCCCCTCCTCTTCGTCCCTTCCGCCATGACGTTCGCCGGACATGGCTGATGGCAAAACTCACGACGGTGCTGAAAAGGGGAGGGGAGGGAGGGAAGGGGGTGCAAAATGTGGTTTTCTGTTTTCTTTTTTACCTGGGCGATTGACGGGGGGCGGTGCTTTGCTTCGTCGCGCGCGCTCTCTCTCTCTCTCCATATTGATTGACATGCGCCAGTGACACCGAGAATTCTGGCGGAAAGTGCATGGACTGCGTTCAACAGCTCATGGATTCAAGGGCAAATAGTCAACGTGGTCTTTGGAGTCCTGGACGGACGTGGTTGGGCCTCACAATGCTTACTCTTTTGAGTACCTCGAGTACGGGAACAATAGGAGCGAACGATCATGAAAGGAGTCCAAAGAAACAGCTATTAGACTTACACAAAGGGGGTAAAAGAGTACATAAAGAATTCACTATACCTATCTACTCGAATGCATTGTCTCACATTCGTTGTCAATCAGACAACAGCAGCTCGCAAGCAACTCTCGAGCGTGGCCCCAGCAGCCGCTTGGCAGTCAGCGCTCGCCCAGCCATAGGGAGGTGGCGCTGTCATCTACCTACGTAGCCGACATGAGTGGAGCAGACCCAAGATCGGTGGCGTCGTGGTTTGCTCGAGTGCAATACCTAATCCAGCACCCGCGAGATCCCACCAGCGCCACAGACGAGGAGTGTGCTCGTATCGATCATGTTCTGTGCAAGCGAGCTGTTCGTGAACCTCTTGACCCCTCCGAAAAAGGCCATGTGGCAAGGAAACGGGTAAGTCGGCCACGTTGTTGGGGGACTCGCCTACCTTTTTCTCAGGAGTGGGTCGGATCAATCTCGCAGTACGCGATACGGCCGCTCTCGTCCACCAGCGTGCACCCGTGCTCCTCGCCAACCCTCTTGGGGGACGCCGATTCTTTATGAACGGCAATCAGACGTGAAGAAAAGGGTGCATTGGCGCAGTATCGGGAGACTTGGCACGAGGAGTAGGTTTGGCAAGGAGGCAGCAGAGTTTCACTTGAATGGAAAGACAAGCTTCTGTGCACGACTGGGCGCGCTATTTCCGCGGGAGGCAGGGCGAGGTGGGGAAGGTTGTTTCTGCTGGTGGCGGGCTTCGCCGGCGGTAAGCATCGATAGGTTAGTAGGCGCTGGCCATCGGATGCCGCCTTGCGATAGATCCGAATGTTCGGAGGCAAGCCCGGCGTCGGCCGAGCGTCTGAAACACGGTCGGAGCGACGTGGCGGGGGAGGTGTGCAGAAAGCAGATTTAGTGCATGTTCATGTGTGCAGATTGCCGGACGAGGTGGTAAGAATGAAGGAGAGGGGATGGGATGGGAACAGCGGCATCCCTAACCGGTCGAGCGAGGATGGCTGGGGCTGATCAGTGTTCTTGACTGACTTTCACACCACCTCCACGTGGACGTGCTGAGGGCTTCGGCAATCGTGCCGTCGGTTACAAGGCTGGCACGGAGTGGGAAGCTTGGCAGGCTCTACTCGGTACGTGGTGTAGACGTCGCTAATGTTGCAATATCGTTGGAGTTGTTTGGCTCGGAAGCACCCGAGAAGCTGAGACACAGCGCCCGCAAGCGATCCGCGTGGGCGATCGAAAAGGGCTTGGCCTGACGAAGCGAGAGTGCACCTAATTTTAAACCTGGCTGCCAATTCATGCAGCTGCGGTCCAGCCCAGATCCAGCCATGTCCCCGTTGCCTTGTGTATCTGCCTTATCACGGAGGGGTACCTGGGCAGGGTGGAGAGAAGGTGGGGAGATTCACCCTCTGCAGGACTCCCAGCTGGGCAAGAAGCAGTGCCGATGAGACAGGTCGAGGAGCGGGCGGTGTGCGAAGGCCATCTGCATCCGCTTCTGGCATGGCACTTTAATATTCTTGTCGAGAGCTGAGCGGTGTGGTGTGGCCGGCCAGTGCGGCGGCTAGACGTTGCCAATCGGTGGGGGGCGCTCCGCTTGTTAGCGTCGGCAGCGCGGAGGCGACCATCGTCGCCACGCACAGTACTCGCATGCTGAGCAGAGTCGAGTTGAGCAGGGCAGCACGGCGCAGCAAGGTCGGACGTCTGAAGATGCAGCGTGGTTCGCGGCGGGGCGCGAAGGAGGGTGGTTACCGTGGGACGGGAAATTGCAGCATCGACATCCAGCGATGACAGCATGCCGGCAGAACGGGACGTTGCTCGGGAGGCTCAACCACGGCTCCAGTCTTCTGCAAGTCAACTGGAGGGATGAGCGATGCTCAGCGGAGCATGCGGCACCGCCCGCTACGCACGTATCCACTCGCCTACGAGGGCGACGATTGCATTGGTGGAGCGAGGACAACGTCCAAAAGCAGTGCGCGCGTTGGCAGTAGGCAGCCAAGACGCGCCTTTTTGCGTCTCATTTGGCAAAGGCGCGGAAGCGATGGCGATCAGACCGAGAGGCGGTGCGGGAGCCAGCGTCGAGCGGAGACGGCAATAATATCATCACTGCACTACTGTGTAGGCGGGCGCAGCGGGCGTGGCGGACTTGGGGCGGAGAGGGCGGGGCGTTTCGGAAGACGAGCGTGCGCGCGGGTCCACCGCCCGCTTCCTCTTCCAGCGGCGGCGCCCGTACCGCCGTCGCATGTAAACACGGCCGCCGACAGCAGCAGAGACGGCGCTCTGCGGTGCAGCGGTGCAGCGGTGCAGCGGCGGGAAGGCCGGGCGGGATGCGGCGGCTGTTCTGGGCGGGCGGCAGGCGTGAGCGGCGCTGTCAGGCGGATAGAGTTGTTTCGCATCAAGGCTTGTCGCGCGGTGGGCGTGGCTTGGGGCGTGGAGAGCAGCTGGAGCAGCTGGAGCAGCTGGAGGCGGCCGGAGCAGCGCTGGATCGACGCAGGGGGGCCGGCCAGGAACGGAAGTTTTCTCGGCGGCGCGTTTCATGGTGCACGCGTGCTTGGGGCGGGCGGTCTGGCCGGGGGCTGGCGGCGCGCAGCGAAGACGTCTGCGGGCGGCGGCAGCGGGCGACTGGGCCAGCGGAGGCCGCTGCTAGCGGACGGCGCGGGCGGTGCTTGGGGCGTGGTGTTTTGTCGGGCGGCGAGAAGACCAAGCTCGTGGCTTGGGCGGGGGCTTGAGTCGCGGCGTGTGAGTGGTTGGCTGGGTCGCGGGCGCAGGAACAGGTGCGGCGGTTTCAGGGCAGCGCCCGCACGGGAAGCGATAGGCTGCCGCTGCGCATCCATGGCCGCGGCGCCGCCAGCGTGCCAGCGCTGTCGTCGCCCGGCCACGCGCTGCGCTGCTTCCAGAAGCCGCATGGCGTGAGGGCGCTCTAGGCGCACGGTCGGGAGACGGTGGTACGACCAGGGGAGTCCATGAAACCCGCTGCCAGCTGCTGTGGCGCGGCGGCTCTGCAATGCGTCAAGGCGCGCGGTATTGGCCGGCTGATTGGCTGTGGGTGCTCCGGCCAGAGCCTGCGCCCATAAACATCCACGCTCGCCCTCCTTTCGCCGCTCCTGGTCGCCCTTCTCCAGACCCGGTGCCTCGTTTTTCTCTTCGTTTCTGAAACTTCTGCCCACTCCGCACGCTCGTTGCTGCCCTCATCGCCTTCCTTCGCGCCACCACACGCCGGCCGCTGGTGACCCTCTTGGCTCCCTCACTTCCATACCACCGCCCCTGGCCTTGACATCACTCGACGATCGCAATCCCCGTCCAGATCATATCTCACTACCGGTCCCCGCCGAGTCGACCACCCGCCGACTCCCCCGACAGCCCACCCTCACCTGACGACGCGCGACTTCCTCCATCCTCCAAGCCGCCACCTGTTTCTGGACAATAGCATTGTTATGAATCACAATAGACATAGATAGCCAGTGTTTCACGGCCGCCATTCGCTCTTCAGCTGCTCACTTCCACCCTCACTGCCTCTGCTCTACCAACCAAACGCCCGGTGCGTTCTGATCATCGCTCTCGTTCCCCGGACCAAGGGCCTTGGGAGCTCGACAACCCCGACTGCGACCACTCTCGACGCGTAGCCACGAGTCCCGGGTTCCTTTGTCCGCTTCAAACCAACCCGCATTGCCTGGAGCCATGCCCTCCTGGACCGAATCCCTCGCCAAGCGCGGCCTCTCCGTCGACCTCGACAAGGACCCCTTTGCCTTTTCCCATGGCCTCACCGGCGTTGACCAGACGGGCAACTTCCTCTGGGTCGACACCCTGCTGGGCTGCTTCCTGGGCATCATTTGCCTCACCCTGATCCTCCGCTTCTGCCACATGTACAATGCTCACATGCGACATGTCTCGACCATGGGCACCGCCCACAGGCAGGTCTACTGGCGCCACAACCAGACCAACCTGGTTCCCTGGCTCAAGAAGCACGTCATCTATGCCCCGCTTTGGAAGAAGCGCCACAACGAGGAGATCCGCCTGTCTTCGGCCATCAGCATTGGCACCCTGCCCTCGCGCTTCCACATGATGTTGCTTGTCACCTACTGCGCCAGCAACATTGCCTACTGCCTCTGCCTGCCCTGGTCCCGCACCGAGTCTGCCTCGGTCGTGGCCGCTCTGCGTGGCCGCTCCGGCACCCTCGCCGCCCTCAACCTCATCCCCACCGTCTTGTTCGCCCTCCGCAACAACCCCTTCATCTGGATGCTCCACGTGAGCTACGACACCTTCAACCTGTTCCACCGTTGGGCCGCCCGCATCGTCATCATCGAGACCGTTGTGCACACGCTGTGCTGGATGATCAACACCTACAACGCTGGCAAATGGGACGGCGTCGCTCAGCTGCTTCGTGAAGAGCCCTCGTATGCCTGGGGAATGGTCGGCACCGCCGCCTTCGTCTTCCTCTTCATCCAGGCCTGGTCGCCCCTGCGCCACGCCTTCTACGAGACCTTCCTCAACTTCCACCGCATCGGCGTTGCCCTGGCCATTGCGGGCGCCTGGGTGCACATTGACCTCCACGCCCTCCCCCAGCTTCCCTGGATGAAGCTGTGCCTTGCCATGTGGATCTGCGAGTGGCTTTTCCGCGCGTGGAAGTGCGCCAAGCACAACGTGAGCATGCGCCGTGGCATGTCCAAGGTCACCATCGAGGCTCTGCCCAACGACGCCTGCCGCGTGACCATCGACCTTGTGCGCCACTGGTACCACCGCCCCGGCTCGCACGTCCACCTGTACGTGCCCTCTCTCGCCGGTTGGTCTTCGCATCCCTTCTCCGTTGCCTGGGCCAGCACCCACCACCAGTCCATGCCCACCTCGGTCGAGGACGAGAAGCTCGGCCTGCCCACGACCAACCCCGCCCACGACCTCACCAGGCCCAACCAGAAGATGCGCAGCATCTCGCTCGTCTGCCGTGCTCGCGAAGGCTTCACCCGCAAGATGTTCGACCGCGCCAAGGCCCAGCCCATGGGCATCCTCACCACCTACGGCATGGTCGAGGGCCCCTACGGCGGCCACGAGTCGCTCGACAGCTACGGCACCTGCATCCTCTTCGCCGCCGGCGTCGGCATCACCCACCAGACCTCGTTCGTGCGCCATCTCGTCGCCGGCTACCACGGCGGCACCGTTGCGGCCCGCAAGGTGGTGCTGGTGTGGAGCATCCCCAACACCGAGTGCCTGGAGTGGGTGCGCCCCTGGATGGACGAGATCCTGCGCATGCCCGGCCGCCGCGAGGTGCTCAAGATCCTCCTCTTCATCACCCGCCCCAAGAACCACGCCGAAATCAACAGCACCTCGGGCTCCGTCCAGATGTTTCCCGGCCGCTGCGACGTCCAGACCATCATCGACCGCGAGATCTCCGAGCGCATCGGCGCCGTCGCCGTCACCGTGTGCGGTGCCGGTGCCTTCTCCGACGGCGTGCGGACAGCGGTGCGCTCGAGAGTGGACGAGGGCAGCATAGACTTCATCGAGGAGGCGTTCACGTACTAAGAACAGAGCTGGAAGAGAAAGAATAAGAAAGAAAAATAACTTCTTGCCAGCCCGCTGATGAGGAATGACGATTTGATGTTTCCTGATTTTGCAAAAGAAAAAGCGTGGAGGCAGCACTTCTACGAGTACGTGCGCGTGCACCGGGGACGATACTGCCCGCTCGATGGCGGATGTGGATAATTGGAAGAAACCTCTTGTTGTTGGAATTAGAGGGTCGCCTTGGGGAAAGGAAACAAAAACCAACTTTGTTGCTGAGACAGTCTGTAAATAACTTTTTTTCTTCTCTTGCAATTCTCCTGCACGTCTTCTTTTCACTTCTTGTTGAGAACCCGGTGGTTGCAAGCACGTCTCTGCTTTGGACCTCCAGTTCTCAATCCCCATTCTCCAATACCTTTTCCCTGGATACCTGTTTATTACACCAGCTTCCCACCTTGTATTGCATGGCGCGGCGTTACAGCATTCTCTGTTTTTTCTTGCGTTGTCATTTCCTTTTTTTCTGTTTCTGTTTTTCCAAAGCGTAGCATACCCATTCGAGCACAGCACCATAGGTGCTTCTGAGCAAGTCAGAGAGAGATGCCTTCTAGAGGCGGAAGTAAGGGTTTTTCTTCCACCCTTCGCCTAGAAAAGGCTACAAAGAATCAAGATTCTAGCAATCAGTTGCTCTACAAAGAAAACGGCTTTTCCATGTGAGATATTCAGTGTTTGTTCCCCAACGAACCAACGTCAAGTGAAGCTTGTTGTCTGACCTCTCCCCACACACAAAAGTCCTAGCCACACGACGGGAGTTTTGCCGCGGCAGGGCAGGTCGTTAAGGCGTTCCATGCACGGCACGCCGCTCAGTAATCGTTTGCATGATTGGCGGGGGCACGAGCACATCTACATGAGGCAAAAGGTCTGCCAACGAGAAATTAAACCTGGGCCTTGCGCGGCTATCGGCCGTGAAGATCACCAGAACGACCGTCGGAGCGCGCGGAGCCTTGCGACGAATAGCGAGGCGCTCACAGCCGTATCAGTGGATCACCAGGTTTCACCCGCCTGCGTTTACCAATTGCTGTTGCTCGATTGGCCACGTTGAGGGGGGGGGGGGGGGGGGGGG